>NC_090021.1:74527679-74831088 GCF_037176765.1 Anolis sagrei
GCAGAAGCTGGGGCTAACAATTGGAGCTCACCTCAATCTGTGGATTTGAACTACTGACCTTTCAGCCAGCAAGTTCTGCAGCGTTGCGGTTTAAACCGCTACGCCACTGCTGCCCTCACGGATGCCTTACCTGTCTATAATTACCTCAACTGCCACCTTTAATTAGAATATTTTACCTGATTGACTCTATCACTGCTGACTGCCTGTCTTGCATATCTGCCTTTGACACCAATTCAATTAAGATGGAAAAAATCCTATTTTAATCAGATAATTTAACCACACCATAATTTAGTTCAATGAGAGTTAAACACAACTACCCAAGGCCTTAATAATCAAGTGAATAAGAGAGAAATGAGAAGTATTATGAATGTAATAGTGCTAGGGAAAAGACATCACTTTTATAGGAGCAAACATTTAAAAAAATATTATCTATAAAAACTTGGTTGAAACACTCACTTGCAGAGGCATCCCAGAACTTGATTGATCCATCTGCATGCCTATTAAAACAGAAAGTGTTTTTTAAAGAAAATATTATTCGAAATTGCATATCAAAGATAATAGGATTTAGTTAGTTACACCAAACTGTTACAACAAAATATTATGGCTCTAGCATTCAAGTATTCATAGAATCATAGAATCATAGAGTTGGGAGAGACCACGCAGGCCATGTAGTCCAAGACAACTCTACATGCATTGACACAATATAGTCACCAAGAAAATTTAAATGGAAACCATGTGTGAAATCATAATAGAATATTTGGACACAGGATGCTATTGTTTTGATTCCAGTTATAATAATTATTAATACACAGTGAGCCCTTGGTATCTATTGGGGTTTGGTTCCAGAAGCCTCTATGAATACCAAAATCTGTTATATTTCAAAAGTAACACTAGTGTGACATCATGGATGATGAAATTAAACCTTTTCAGTCAAAAGATTGTAACATGTAATTACAAGTGGATTTTTTCAAATGTTATGGTATTGTATTATCAAATTAAAGAATAAAAAATACCAAGCCAAAATGCAATGTAGAGCAGAAGCAAAGTTACTGGTACCAAGGGAATCAGGATACTTTCCAAGCTCTAGTTTCTCAAGACAGAATTCTATGCTCAGATTAAATTTATGAATGAACAACATTTCTATTTCTAACAATGGCTAGTTTTTCTATTGTAACTTGGTAAAAACATGTATATGTACAAAGAATGGATGAGTGGATTTTGGCCTCTTTTCAGCCTTTTTCTTTTCTCCTGACGTATTACTCTCCTCCCCCCCCCCCCCACCCCACCCAGCTCCTCAAATGGACTGGAGATTCAACTGTGTCCTCTTTTTCCCCCTGAACAACATACCCATGCTTGATTTTTTTTTTAAGCACAATAACTATGATAGTTTGTAGATTACAATTAACATTACTGGGCCTACATTTAAGTCCTCAACTTTATATTCACCTTATTACTTACCCAGTAATAATGATCTCTGGATAACTTTGTGTGACCAAACCCCAATTTCCACCATTGATCGGCCACTCCTAATTAAACAGACAGATAGATTACATTGATGTATATGGAACACTAGGGTTTAGAGATTACAATAGTAATTCCTTTTAGTACCTTTTTGCTATAACCTTGACGCTTCTGTCGAGCCCCAACTGAATAAAGTACTGGAATAAGGTCCACAGGACAATCAGCAAAATATTCACAGCAGGTGACTGGAGATTCATGTATACTCAAAGGATAGGGATTCTCAAATATAGGATACCTTTAATAATGGAATGAAAATGTAAAACGTTATTTTTTTTAGGTACAAGTTTCAATATTACTTTTTCCTTTATATGAGTTTAAACTATCACAATTACATCAACAGAAGAGAGCAAGAATTAATGACGGGGTCACAAGCACCAAGGGAGAATTAAGCTGTACTATTTGTAATCCACTTGAAAAATTATCAGCATATGAATATTCTTAAAATTCAAGCATTGGTAGAATCCAATCATGAAAATTTAGTTGCAAATGCCTTCTATTATATTAACACACACATATACTCACACTCTTCACACATTTAAAATCAAATAATGTGAATTAGTTTCTTTACTGTAAATTCACACCACTAAAATTCTTAATAGTCAGCAATGTTCAGAAACTACTATGTGATATATCACTACAACTGTAGGTGTGTGATTAAAATTTACCTAAGGTTGCTTTAGGACAAAAAAAGCTGCAGCTAGAACACAAAGAATATCATCTAAAAGCAAGAAGGATAAGGAAGTCAGACTACCTTTATTTCACAACCTAGTCATTAATTACTTCATTAACATAATACATTAAAATATGTAATTATAGCTATATAAAACACTAACATTATAGGGCCAGGTCTATTCCAAGAAGCTATAATGGTGAAATCTGATCACACATACTATCTAGATCACTTGTAAGGCAATATACGATATTAACCATAAGGACATATAATCATAATGTGAACAAACATCTACTCACACAATTGTACCTTCTATTCAGGTTTTTCCACCTGTATTCAAAACTATTTTCATGTACTTTAACATCTGCTTTAAAAAGGTAAATCTGGGATATGTACAAGTCTAGAAATTTAGTCAAAAAGTTGACTTATCCATAGTTCAATGTAAGAATTGTGCCTTAACACTTATAAAAAAGGAACCACTCTATTCTCTGAGGAGAGTGGCAAAAGAAAAAAGGGCTTTGTCTGTCATGGGAAAACTCCACAGAAGCATTAACCTTATCTACTTTCTTTAAAAAGGAGGTTCGGTCACATATTCAGTAATGAAATCCACGCTAAATATTTTTCTACCCTACTTACAAACACTTCACACTGGTGAATAAATCATCTCTTTCTGGAACAATTGTTGCTGTATTAAACCACAGTATCAAAAATTGCTGTTGTTCTGTGCCGTCAAATAATTTCCAACTTACTGTGACCATAATGCATACCTATCACTAGGTTTTCTTGGCAAGATTTGTTCACAGGGGCTTGCCTCTGACTTCCTCTGAGACCAAGGTCACCCATTGGGTTTCCATGCCCAATTGAAGATTCAAACCAGCCCTGGACTTCAGATTCCTATACTGATGCAACCATGACATCATGATGACTCCCTCATCTTATTTTTACATCTTATTTTTTTAAACCATAGATAGAAAAAAAGAGGTTTGGCTTTTTTTGACTCCTCACTAGGGGTATTTAGGACACATCTCCGAAATTACATCTCCGAAATTCTTTTTCTTTGCCATCTTTTCTCCACAAAGATATCTTGTGTGTAACAGCCACATAAATTGCAGGTATAAAATTGGTATGGCTTTTCCAAGAGCATTATTTCCATAGTATCTTGGCTGGGTCATCTTAAATCAGCTAACTAAACCAATTATCAGTCTCATGCTTATCCTCTCAGGAACAATCACACTGACCTCACTCAGTATGCTTTAAGAAATACTGAACTTAAGCAAAAACTGTGCTTTTTATGCTAAAACAAAAATGCCAAAAAAGAAGAAGAAAAAAAAGAAAAGGAATACCAATTATTTCTGAATATGTTGAAATGCAAACCCATTTTTCATGTGGCATCTTTTCTTAGTCAAAGTTATTTTAAAAAATGTCTACTCAAAGCAGATAAAACTGATGTCTGGAATTCAGTTTATTTGGGCCTTGGCATGTTGTGAAATAGAGGGAAGAGGAAGGAATGGAAAACCAATAAATTGTGTTATTTCTGGGCAGCCAGGAAATAAAGAGTTAAGTGTATGACAGAGGTCAGGAAAATGTCAGAAAGGATACATATTTACAAGAGAAGTAAATATGATGAGATATCCTGGTAGTGTTTATATTTGCAAAAAGTCTGTTTATTTCCATAGAAGCTTTGAAAAATAAGGGAACCTCTGCAAAGAAAGCAATAAATGTAGACACAGTCCTAGAAGAGTGGGTGTGGATTTGATCGGTTAGCAGGTGATGTGTCCTATTCCTACCTATACCAATTTGGTAAACCATTGGGCAGAGACTACCAGGCCTATTCTAGGTCCAAAATAGTCCTACCTAGATAAAAAGGCAAAATTCAGATAATGTCCAGAGTGGAAAGCTTAGTCTCCAAGGGACTCTAGGTCCAGGAGATTAGGAGCAGTTGGTTTCACCTGTAGTTTGAGAGATTTTATTATGCACAGTAATTATTCCATGCATGCCTTCCAACAGGAACGAAGTGTTCTGGTGTTCTATCAGAATACCCAGAGGCCATAAATGTTTGTGGTAAATAAGATGAACATTTGGATTTATAGTCATCATCCATTTCTGAGGCCAGTTCTGATTGTTTTGGAGACAGAATTTGTGAGAAGTTCAGAATTAGAGATAGTGTTCAATATCTGCAGTTTAGCTTCCTCTGGTATAGCAGCCACTGCTTTATCTGTTAAAACCTGAAACGAAAGGCCATGATAGTTGAGGGACAGGATGAGCAGATGAAAATGATGAAAGGTAAATGTGCTTGTCCTTTTCTTTCTTCTTCCTCTTGCATTCCTTAAGCCCTATATTCAATCTACATAGCTCATGAATCAGATTCAAAGTCTCATTTCCAAGTGGACCCAGTAATGCAGAGCCCAACATGACTGGATTTAAGGGGGGGGGGGGGCTTGTGTACTTTTACCTATTCCGTGTGTTTAAATACAATGTCTTTTGGCCAACGTATTACCTCTTCCAACATGTGCCTCTAGAGATAGGTATTCCAATACAAAAGGGCACACTTATTGAAGGTTTGGAAATGGTGGCACTTCCCAATTAAGTGTTCCTCACCAAGGCAGAAGAGGTAACAGAAGTATGTGGTTTATAATAATCTTAAGATGAACCTATTGGTAAGATTTATTCAGAAGGGGTTTGCCTTGATCCTCTTCAGATGCTGAGAGAGTGTGGCTTGCTCAAGATTACCTCGTGAGTTTCCATGACTGAGCTAGGATGTGGATCCTAGTTACTAGTCATAGTCCAATGCTTAAACTAGTACAAGATAACTGCTCCCCAAAGGGTGTCTTAGAAAAACACTTCATTTTGCAACTGACATTGTCCATTGTCACTTGTGTAAATTGCACAATTAGAAATGTCAAGCTTCCAGAAGATAGAAGAACTGTAAGACAAAACTTAAACTCAGTGAATAATATCCAGAAGAAGAAGGAGAAAGCAAATGGGAAGGGTCAAGATATCCACTGTTCTTTCCTATACAGGAAACATGGAAACCTGTTGTTCTCCATAGCTGCATAAATCCCTCTATTTTGCCACTGCATAAATCCTTGTGTTATTCTATTCCAAATCACGACCCAAAATGTTACACAAGCCTTTTCTCAATAATTTCTCCAAACCTCTCTTCAATTGAACAAGATGTTTATAGGAATACAACCAAAAAAGAGAAATCATAGGTTAAAATAACAATGCAAATCGTGATATTTGTTCACAGTATTTTAAAGAGAATTCTTACCCATTTTGTGCAAGATCAATAAGTACTAAATCTTTTTCTAAAAGAACAACCACAGCATATGGCTCTTGGAAATCTGGAGAGAGAGAAAACATAATAACACATACAAAGAGCATGAACCGTTGCATTTCTTTGGCTAGACATTTTTACAATAATGATTTAAGTTGTGAAGTTTGATACAACATATTAGCATAATGAAGTTATATGAAAACAGAATAGGGAAGAAATTATTTCAGCACTGACTGCTATGAACACGATACGAAAGACTCATGAGGTGGGACACACTGAACACCTCGTATTCACATGTTATACTACCTTTTAAATACAGGTTGGGTATATCTTATTGAAAAATGCTTAGAAACAGAAATGTTTGGGTTTTTTTCATATTTCAGAATGCCTATATTTGCATATATATATACTTACACACACACACTTATTATTCTATAATTGAAATCCAAAGGCCTGCCTCAATTTATTTATTTATTTATTTATCATGTCAGTATCAACCAGACAATTGTATTACATTTTTAACAATTTTTAAACAAACAGACAAAACATAGTTTGCAAGCTTGGTAGTTGATTAAATGTCCTTTGAATAGTAGCTGGCCACTTGGAGTGCCTCTGGTGTTGCTGCAAGAAGGTGGAGCATGTGCATGTGGAGGGGCCCAGGTTGCATTGCAGCAGGTGGTCTGTGGTTTGCTCTTCTCCACACTCAAATGTTGTGGATTCCACTTTGTAGCCCCATTTCTTGAGGTTGGCTCTGCATCTCGCGGTGCCAGAGCGCAGTCTGTTCAGCGCCTTCCAAGTCGACCAGTTTTCTGCGTGCCCAGGGGGGAATCTCTCATTTGGTATCAGCCATTGATTGAGGTTCTGGATTTGAGCCTGCCACTTTTGGACTCTCGCTTGCTGAGGTGTTCCAACGAGTGTATCTGTAGATCTTAGAAAACTATTTCTAGATTTAAGTCGTTGACGTGCTGGCTGATACCCAAACAAGGGATGAGCTGGAGATGTCTCTGCCTTGGTCCTTTTACTATTGGCTGCCACTTCCCGGCGGATGTCAGGTGGTGCAATACCGGTTAAACAATGTAATTTCTCCAGTGGTGTAGGACGCAGACACCCCATGATAATGGGGCATGTCTCATTAAGAGCCACATCCACTGTTTTAGCGTGGTGAGATGTGTTCCACACTGGGCATGCATACTCAGCAGCAGAGTAGCATAGCGCAAGGGCAGATGTCTTCACTGTATCTGGTTGTGATCTCCAGGTTGCGCCAGTCAGCTTTCGTATGATATTGTTTCTAGCACCCACTTTTTGCTTGATGTTTAGGCAGTGCTTCTTGTAGGTAAGAGCACGGTCAGAGTGCCTCCCAGGTATTTGGGTGCGCTGCAATGCTCCAGTGGGATTCCTTCCCAGGTAATCTTCAGAGCTCGGGATGCTTGTCAATTCTTGAGATGAAAAGCACATGTCTGTGTTTTAGATGGGTTAGGGATCAGCTGGTTTTCCCTGTAATAGGCAGTAAGGGCACCTAGAGCTTCAGAGAGCTTCTGTTCAACCATCTCAAAGCTCCCTGCTTGAGCAGTAATGGCATGATCATCAGCATAGATTTACATTTACATGAAGCCGTTGGGAGAGATCATCCAGAGTTTCGGGGTGCGGTGTCATCTGTACGCAGATGATGTCCAACTCTGTTATTCCTTCCCACCTGCTACTAAGGAGGCTGTTCAAGTCCTGAACCGGTGCTTGGCCGCTGTAACGGACTGGATGAGGGACAACAGATTGAAACTAAATCCAGACAAGATAGAGATACTCCTCGTCAGTTGAAAGGCCGAACAGGGTATAGGGTTACAACCTGTGCTTGAGGGGATTACACTCCCCCTGAAGCCGCAGGTTCGCAGCTTGGGAGTGATCCTGGACTCATCGCTGAGCCTGGAACCCCAGGTTTCAGCGATGGTCAGTGGAGCTTTTGCGCAATTAAAACTTGTGCGCCAGCTGCGCCCGTACCTTAGGAAGTCTGACTTGGCCATGGTGGTCCTCACTTTGGTTACATCCCATCTAGATTACTGCAATGCTCTCTATGTGGGGTTGCTTCTGAAGACTGCCCGGAAGCTTTAACTAGTCCAATGTGCGGCAGCCAGATTACTAACAGGAGCGGGGCACAGGGAGCACACCACTCCTCTGTTGCGCCAGCTCCACTGGCTGCCAGTTAGCTTCCGAGCACAATTCAAAGTGCTGGTGTTAACCTATAAAGCCCTAAACGACTCCGGCCCAGTTTACCTGTCCGAACGTATTCTCCCCTATGAGCCATAAAGATTGCTAAGATCATCTGGAGGGGGCCCTGTTCTCGGTCCCACCGGCCTCACAAATGCGTCTGGTGGGGACGAGGGGCAGGGCCTTTTCGGTGGTGGCCCCTCGACTCTGGAACTCCCTGCCACTGGAGACTAGAACTGCCCCTTCTATCTTGACGTTCAGAAAACAGGTGAAAACTAGGCTATGGAAACGAGCATTCGACGAATGAGTCAAGATCCTGTGATATGGATGGATGATGACGAACAATGATTTTAGGACGACGACTGACAGTAATTATGACTGTACTTTGCTATTTTAATGTTTTAGTGTAATTTGGATTATGATGTTTTAATGATTGTTTGTAATATTGTTGTTGGAAACCTGCCTGAGTCCCTCGATGGAGGTGAGAAGACCGGTATACAAAACTGCTAAAATAAATAAATAAATAAATAAATAAATAGATGAAGCTCTCCATCCCTTCTGGCAATGGCTGGTCATTTGTGTAAATGCTGAACACTGATGGAGGAAGCATGCGCCCCTGAGGCAGGCCATTCTTCTGTTTCCGCCATCTGCTTCTCTGGCCCTGGAATTCAACAAAAAACTCCTGTTTTGTAGCAGCTTTCCTATGAGGCGGGTGAGGTAGTCCTTTGTGATATTATACATTTTTCTCAGGAGGAGGCGGTGGTTCACAGTATCATAAGCTGCTGACAGGTCTATGAAGACAGCTCCTGTAGTCTGCTGCCTTTCAAAGCCGTCTTCTATGTGTTGAGTCAGGTTGAGTATTTGCGATGTGCAGCTTTTGCCTTTCCTGAAGCCAGCTTGCTGTGGGATCAGACATGGGTCTATTTTTTCCATAATTCTATGAAAAATAAGTCTCTCCAGAACTTTGTAGATGTGGCACAACAGGGAGATTGGTCTATAGCTTTTTGGGTCATTATGGTCTTTGCCTGGCTTCAAGATGGCGATGACTCTTGCTTTCTTCCAGGTTTTGGGGATCTGACAGGATGCAGTGCAGTTGTTCATCAGCTCTAGCAGCCAGCACCTTGCTTTTGGATCAAAGTTCTTGATTTGTTCCATCCGTAGATCATCCAGGCCAGCTGCTTTGCCATTTTTACATTTATTAAACCATGCCCAATTCAGTAGATGTAAAGGGTTCATGAAGGTTGTTCTCGATCTCTGGTTGTCTGGCTATTGTCTTCTTTCCTACTTTGGTGGCAAGGTTGGGTTTCCCATTCTTCAAGAGTTGGTGTGCTATCTGATCTGTCTTTATGTTGGCATAGGTATTAGTTTGCCTCAATAAAAACACAACACAAAAATGCATTTATATTTCATATACACACATAGCCTGAAATAAGCTTTATGCACTATTTAATAGTTTTATGCATGAAACAAAGTTTGTTTACACTGAATCATTACAAGGCATTATTTCTGCCACAGATTTTAGAACATTTTGATTTTGAAAAAACAGATAAAGAGATTCAACTTGCACTACTTTCCAAACAACAATCCTAAAACAAAGGAAACCAATAACTGACAGTCAAGTAAGCATCTTAAAAACTAGTTCAACTGTGCATTTAAAAAAAAAAAACACACACACAACTAGAAATTATTGTAATGTGCACATTAAAGTACAGCCAAATGCATTAAAGGTCATTTTCTTAATTTTGTAGAATAGCATCAATTAGAGTAGCAAACACAAGTAAATCAAAACATATCTCTCTATGTTGCAAAGAGCTCCCCTCCCACCCAGCTTTTGATCACAAAGGAAGGGTTGTGAGCAGATAACTTTGTCAGTGGTTTCGTGTTAAAAGGCATAAATTCTGCAACACTTCATAGGAAAAGTTTAACAGAGGAACAATAACTCATTAGCATTAACTTCCAGAACCTTGCCTTTAAGAAAGAGTGACAGCAAGATAAATCAATGCTTTCAACTTAATGGATTAATTAGTGTTTGTGTGTGTGTTTGTGTGTGTGTTTGTAGTGTGCTGTATCTTTCATCTTTAACTGAAATTTGTTTTAAGAGTTTTAGATATTACTATTACTATCACTTTCATATCGAAGTGCTGATGAGGTGAAATTCCCCTCCAAGTTGCTTTCACTTTATATCATTCAGATCTTTCTTAATATTGACTCCGCAGCATGTTCAGAAGGACACCATTCAACACAGAAGTGAACAGCAGTAACACTTTTATTTATGCTTTCGCGCTCTGTAGCCTGCGTGCCTGCAGGTATCTGAATGGTTTTAGCAGTGTCTTTCATAAACCTTACATGTTTCATTTCTTATTGCTGCTGTTTTTGAATGAGAGCATTGATGGCATGACCTTCCCTCCATGTCACTCTCACTTGATGCTATAAAAATCTTTCTTAATATTGACTCTTCAGCCTGTTCAGAGATATGCCACTCAACACCCAACTGAATGGCAGTGGAGCTTTTATTTACACTTTCATGCTCTGTAGCATGCATGCCTGCAGGAATTTAACAGTTTTACTGGCATATTCCTCATCCAACAGCCTTTCCCTTTTATCTGATGGAGCAAGGAGCACTCCTCTCTCCGATTCAGTAATTTTTCTCTTCTTTTTTTGATAGGTTTCATAATATTACCATAATTGCAGTCTATCTTCCTTTCACATGATAAAGCAAGTTATTTAAATGAGATAAATAGAGTAATTTTCAACCACCTGGCAAGGCAAGTAGAAGAAAAACTGAAAGGGAGAGAGAAGGAAGTAACAGCTGAAATGATGTAGAACTTTGGCCTCCTTCCTTGATCAGCTGTCATGCATGAGGGAATATCTCAGTGGTAGTATATTGCTCCTTTAGCCTTTCTGAGAATAATCTGTTCCATGGCTGTACACTGCATTGAACTGGCCAGACCTAGGTTTACCTTCACAATGATATAAATAGAAGCAGAATTATTGAAGTGAAGTAGCAAGTTAAGAAGTTAAGAAAATTTCCCTGAGAACTTACCGTTAGGGTATGGAGTTTCACAAAGGGTTAGAAAATCTACTATTGAATAATCCATTTCTAGAACAGCGGTGCTCTTTCCATGCATAACTGTTAGACAGGGTCTTCTTCCTACAGTATCATACGATAAGCCACCTGATAAGATGATAAAAGGTTCCCTAGAAAGACAGAGAAGTAGATAGCTAAGATTATGAAAAGTAACATCAGAAGACTTATGATTCTGCTGTCATAAAGCTGCTTTCAACAAAGAATGTAATGAAGGGTTTTGGATTGATTTTTTTAAATACCTGCATCTGCTTATGCATAAACAATGAGTTATCTTGGAAATCAGATACAAATCTAAACATGAAATTCATTTTTGTTTCATATATACCTCATACACATAGCCTGAACAGGGGTGCTTTGAATGCAATATTCCTGCTTCTTGGCAGGGGGTTGGACTGGATGGCCCATGAGGTCTCTTCAAGCTCTATGATTCTATGAACAGAATTTTATATAATATTTTTTAATAATTTTGTGTATAAAACCAAGTTTGTGTACAAAGAAATATCAGAAAACAAAGATGTCACAACGTTGTCTATCCACATAGACAATTTTGGAGTATTTCAGATTTCTGGCTAAGGAATGCTCAATCTGCTAGATCTCTCACATGATTTTCAATCTGAAGCTTTTAAAAAAGAATATTTATTAGAACCTATTGTGGGAGGGGGGACTACTGGCTTCCTACTCAAACTGTTGCACAGTTCCATATCTGCTTAATGTCAACAATGCTGCTGAATCAGGTGCTTCATATCACTTTCTAGATCTCTCATAGTGAAATATGTGCCTAATAGCATTAAATTATTTAATTGTGATCACAAAAGAAATACTCCTTCTGCATACCTTCTGAACAACCTGCATTATTTGAAGGTGGCATAAGACTTGATAATATGCAATGAACCACAGAGAATAAAAGCCTCAGAACTTAAAAGACCACTTATACACATTGCAAAAAGGCCTGCAAATTTTCTTTAAGAGACACAAAGAGATGAGAAGATGTTCCAGATAATATGAAAACATTTAGATTCATGCCAACATACATTCAAATGATTCAGCAAAAACCACAGAAACATTAAGATAAATCTGTTCTATCTATATGTGTATAAGAATGAGAAATTGAACTTATTAGAAAGTTCATTCCAGGATAGCAGGAGGAGCAATCCATCACCGATGGGTCTTCCCACATGCCAAACCAAGAATGAGGCTTTTTTGTTTGTTTGTTGAGATTATTAATATTAATAATACTTATTATCTTTTTAAAGTATTTTCTGAAGGGGAGGAGGGAAGGAGAAAAAGAAGCTAAAGAGTGATTCAAGGCTTTCAGAGACACCCAAATATTTTTAAAGAAAAGCGCACCAAGAGCAATGAGATGCTCTTTCTTTCTCTCAAGTCTCCAAACGCACACATGCACCCCACCCACCCGTCCTGCACTTCCCCAACTCCCAGTCCCTCTAAATTAAACGAATAAAGAAAATAAAAGCAAATTGAAAAGACTCAATGCTAGAGAGCCAAGCCAACCCCAAAATAAAGCTGAGAGCAAGTGGCAAGGCAATTGGACTGAACCACTTCTCTAGAGCCAAGACACAACTGAGAGTAATGGAAGTGCTTGCCACATTAAATAGACTCATCTTGTTTAACAAACATCACAGTGTTCTTCTATTCTGATTGGCCCAACAGGCAGGGCTCACAGGGAAACCCCGTGCGAGCACGCAGCAGCCTCTACGGACACCACGTGATCCCGAATAGGTCAGGAGGAGCTGTGACTGGCTGCTATGTGGCCCATTTTGGCCAAAATAAACATGGTGGCTGAACCCTTACCATTACATCTAACTGAACAACTCGGATTGGCTGATGGGAACCGACCAAACCAAATCCGTGCACAAGCCTACTGCTGAGCTGCAACTCCAATTTTCCTTTGCCATCAGCTCTGCTGTCTGGATGGATGGGAATGCTAGTCCATCACAACTTGGAGACTTACACAGTCCCCATATCTGCTCTAGGAGGAAGGAACTTTTCTCATTGGGTTAACATAACTCTATGTAATTTTGATTTCTATAAAGGGCCTTGAGTTAACAGATTTCTATCCTTTGGTTCCAGTTATAACATTTGTCTAAAAGCTTGCATACATTAACAACCACATGTCCTTTAAAATGTATGCAACAAAATAGATTTCTATATAAAACTGAAAGCTTGCAAATATAGTGTGTTGTTTAAATACTTAAAGAAAAAGATTTCAATAGCTATTCCAGACACATTTTCCTTGCAAAGCATTGGTTGGATTTACACGTTATTTCTTCAAAAATTATTCTTGTAGAGATGAGAACCCTAATGAATAGCATGATCGGTAAAGCAGGGAACTGGTGTGGGGGGAATCTATGAATATTACTTCTCCTCATCTGAAGGGGAGTGTCTTCTAAACAAAACTGAGAACTTAGCAAGTCTGAATCATAATTTTAGTATCCTCAAACAGAAGTAAAGAATTTATATGTAATTCTTACCCAGCTCTGGTAGTTTTGTATTCCACTTTAAGAATAGGTTTACAGGGCTCTGGCTTCTTTCCATCTTTTACCTGCTTTCCTAAAACAAAATATTTTATTTACATTTAAAAAAATTAATATCAAAAATTTACAATCCACAGTTCAATATTTATATGTATATAAACTACATTGTATCAATGATTACCACAAATATTATAACAATCACATATTTAATGCAAATATCAATATATATCTTTTATAAGCCATGAATATTAGAAAATCTGAAATAACCTTCTGCACTCTTCTGTGCCCCACAGATGGCACTATCTTTCTGTGTTGTTGGGATTACATATTCCTATGAGGCAAAAGGCTAGGTTGCTGGTAGCAGTGCTGCTGCTAGGCTTTTGCTGAGGAATCAGACTACATATGCCAAACAGCTACTGGGCAGCAGCAACAGCAAGGGATGACACCGGCGGTAGATCTCCCAGAGACAGCAGCAGTGGCACCATAGCAAACACATATAGGAGGCACAAAAAACCATTTTTGAATGTCCTTTACCAGGAGTAACATATAATATGACAATCCAGGAGATTAAGCATCCAAGTTGGATGACACTCAGATTGCTACTGGAGTCCATCAGAAGTCAATTATGTATAGCACTGTGACCAATGACACAACTAGTCTCAAGCAGAAAAGGTAGTTATTGATATGATCAGAAATAAAAGTCCAAACCTGTACAACACATATTATAGGAAGGTGGAATGTGACAAGCAAGAATAAGGGAAGGGAGACATGGTAAAATAAGAAACAATATAAAAACACTGCAATATTTGGGGTGAGTAAGTTGAAGGAGACTGGAGTAGGACATTTAGTATTCATTAATGAAACAGTGTTTTACTCAGAAAACAAAAATCTATGATACAGGGAGACAGCAGAACAGAGGAAATGTAGCAAAAGCTGTTAAAGGATAAATAAAGCACAATGTTTGACCCAAGTATTTTTATTGAGACTTGAGAACCTATCAATATAACCATATTTCAAGTTTTTGTACCTAGAAGTAGTTAAAAGATTATGTGTTATATGAAAAACTATGTTCAGGAAAAAAAACTGTTCACATATCAAAACAGGATTTAATTTTAATCTTAGGCAATGGCAATGCACAAACTGAAATGAAAAACAGCAGAATTAAAGACTATAGATAAACTTGGTCTAGGATTAAGAAATTAGGCAGAAGAATGACTGATTAAATTTTGTGAAGCAAATAGATTCTTCATTGCAAACCACTCTATGGGACTTCAATGGGACTCACCCTATGTCAAGTGTGCATAGGGTTATAGCTTAAAGCAAAGTGTTGTGTATAATCCCTATCAGATACTACATCCATTTGAGCTTACCATGTGGAGTGATTGTCTGTAATGGCTTGGTAGGATTCCTTACATTCCATATAGTCAAGGTGCCATCTGAATGGCTACAAATAAATTGCTTTCCTTCATGATGCCAAGCTACAGAATGAATTGCCTAAGAAAATTAAGATATAACTATTAGATATAAATGTAGCAACCTAAGTTGCAAAAAAGGTTTCAAATAATCTCAGATACCAGAAGAAAAGAATTACACAATTTATTGAAGATGAATACTAAATGTTCCAAAATAATCTACATAATACTGTTTTTAATGCAAACTCAAAACAGTTCTGATAATAGTTTTCTTCTGCAAAGACGTGTATTATTTTTGTTTTATACAGCTGTTATACTATTTAATATAACTTCATATTACTGTTTAAAAGTTGTGAAAAATCTAACATAACTATACAGCATTATTGCTGTATTGCTAGTAAAAATGAGAAATATATACAAGTATTTCCAACAACTTAGGGTACATCAGTCAGTTTGATAGTCACATTATTACTATAGTTATCCCATTTTTTCCCTCAGAATTGAGACTCCAAACTGTTCAAACTTAATAAGCAACACTTTTAAAATGTACAACAAATAATTTCAATGGAATTAAACTTGTACAAGTATTAAAACAAATAAAATAAACAAAAAGCCTTTTAAATATTTCAGTTATATCATCTTCTTTTGCTACAATCACACTTACAACAGTGGTGAAAATGCACAGATTATTACATTATCTGATCTGGAGTTCTAGCAATGTACTTTATCCCTAAGTTCTTTTCAACTCATGCATTAAGTTTGAAGGTACTATTTGTCATGATCACTATATTCCAGTGGTTCCCAACTGGTGGGCCGCGAGACCTAAAATCAAGTCTGTGAGACATGTGGATAATAACACAGTCCAACCAAAAATATTTCTTTACTATTAGATAGCATATGTTTTGTATCACAAACTAGAGCTCATGTGGCCTATCCAATGCAGTTTTCTGAATAAGCACACCAAATAACCAAACCGAATCTGAAATTGATCAAAAACTGATTCGTAACCCTTTTGGTACTAATGTTGGTCCTTCGTCAAAGTGCTGCCTGGTGAAAGAATATTTGGGGAGATATTTGGGGAAAGACCAGGGCTTCTCCCTGCACTCTGGCCTTGCCATCCTCCTCAGGGCCTTTTTGAGGGAGAAGCGGCGCCCACAATGGAGACCTGGAGCCATTTACGAGACTTACATAACTCTTCTGAACAGACATGGGTCATTCGGCCTGCAAGAACAGGAGAGGATCGGCGTCCTGGCTGCCTTGCCTCCACACTAGTGAGATAAGCAAGCCAGGAAAGGAGGCTTTAAAACCTCTGCCTCCCAGCTGCATCTTACTATCATTCGGCCTGCAAGAACAGGAGAGGATCGGCGTCCTGGCTGCCTCGCCTCCACACTGGTGAGATAAGCAAGCCAGGAAAGGAGGCTTTAAAACCTCTGCCTCCCAGCTGCATCTTACCGGAGTCTTCCGGTATGATGGCGGCGAGGTAACAGCAGCGAGCCTCAGCTACGGTAGGGATGGAGACAAAATCCGTTCTAATTTAGCCAAAATCTCCTTCTGGAACCCTTGAAAACTAGCTCCTTTACCAGTAACAAACCACGGTCACGAAGGTGGCCGTGGTGAGTCAAACTGGGGGAGCATTACCGAGGGAGAACTCAAGAAGGCTTTGAGAAGGAAGGGGGAAGGTAGAGCGACTGGGCCGCCGCCATTACGGGCCCTTGCACACGCTCCCTCCTCACCTCTCCCGTAGCCTCCATAGCCCTCGCCGCCAGCCCCATTGCTGTTGGAGGGCCAGGGGGGCTATCACCATCGAAGAGGACATTTAAAAAAACTGCTCGCCTACCGCTTCTGTTGGGCTCGAGGGCCGGGACGCGGAGCGCGGACGAACTGCAGTGAAGCCGTGCCGCCATTTTCCGGCTTGGAGTGCTGCCTGAGTTGACTGACGGCTTGTGCTGCTGCGCTGCTGCCGTGTGGCCTGGCTGGGTTCTTCCATCGCCTGCTTTCCGCCACTTTTCGTCGCCCTCTCGGCGCTCCAGCGACGGCTTCGGCCCGGCGGCTGCTGCTGCCGGCTGACCTGGTGTTCGGCGAGGGCCTTCCATCGCCTGCCTCCTCCTGGCGTTCGGCGAGGGCCTTCCATCGCCTTCCTCCAGCCGTCTTCTGTTGCCTTCATGGCGTTCCAGCGCCCCAATCGCTAGCCCAGCGGCTGCTGCCGCCTGGCCTGGCGCTTGGCTGGGCCTTCCATCGCACCAGCCTCCGGCGCGTCGGTTTCTACCGCGCCTGTTCTCCATCGCCCTCTCAGCGCTCCAGCCCCAACCCAGCGATTGCTGACGCCGGCCTAGCGCTGGAGTTCTTCCACCGTGCCGGCCTCTGGTGCGCTGGCCTCCAGTGCTCCAGCTTCCCTCGCCCGCCCGGGATTAATCTGCCGCCATCACACGAGATTCCATCACTTCGGCTGGTAACTACCAATTCCGGAAGACTGTGTTGACCATCATTTGGCCTGATTATTGCCATCTTTTGGCATCTCGTGGTATCCAATTCCGGACAGATTGTGTTGACCATCGTTTAATCCGTCTGTGTTGACCTCCTTTAACTGTGTGGACCACCTTTTTTGATTGTGCTGACCATCCTCATCTGTGTTGACCTCTTTTGACTGTGCTGACCATCTCTGATTGTACTGACCATCTTCTTTGACTGTGCTGATTATCTGTATTGTGTGTGTGCGGAGCACCCCACTAGCGCTAACTCTAAAAGGACTGTGCTGTCCATTTTGGCACCTGATACATCTCTCGGGACAGCAACCTAAACTCCGAGAGGCGGGGGGATCTTAACCACAGTAATTAACAACAACTATACTTAATGATTAACGGAGAATTTAAGAACTAATGGTGCACCGTTATTAAGTACAGTGAATATATATTCAGCGTGATTCTAGCACTTTACTCCATCAGCACTTTAACTTACTACCTCGGTGGTCCATTAACTTTACTGAGCCTTAGCACTTTAATCGACTCAACCATCTTGCACTGAATTTAAGTCCTCCATGACGCACTCCATTCGAGCACTTTAGAGCCAATTGACTAAGCTACTGCACTTTAATTACTTATACCATCGTGTATGTTGATACAATTATCTATCTGCACTTTAAGAACTCCTGCACTTTAAGAACTCCTTTGACAGTGTTAATAGCTACTATCCATGTCACTACCCATTCCCTGGCATCTGTTATTCTTGCTGTTAATTGTTTTTGGTAGAGAGAGGGAACGGAGTAGATCAGAAAGACCGGAGTTTAACATAATAGGAATAGGAAATGAACGGAAGGCAGGACTATGGCATCCTGGAACTATAACATACCATATAGCCAACAATGAATTACGAGTGGATACTTTGGCTGCTGAATGCATCATGGAGGAGGGAGAGGGTTCCGTTAACCGGGGAGCCCCCATAGAAGTCGTGGTGGGGAGGGGGAGATACGGGAAAGGGAGACCTTTAATTCGGCCTAGGGAATGTGGAACAACATTAGTAATCCCAAATCGGTCTCCTGATATGGTAAGTCGGTGTAACCAGGATGGCGGTCCCTCCGAATTGAAAGTGGTGCTGTTGAACGCCAGATCTGTCAACGGTAAAACAACTTTCATCCAGGATTTAATCCTGGATGAACGGGCAGATCTGGTGTGCATCACAGAGACCTGGTTGGACGAAGCGGGAGGTGTAAATTTAACCCAGCTTTGCCCACCAGGTTTCTCTGTGCAGCACCAACCGAGATCCGGAGGGCGGGGAGGCGGAGTTGCAGTGGTCTATAGAGATTCCATTCTTCTGACCAGGGCCCCCATCCCGCAGTCAACAAATTTTGAATGCGTCCACCTGAGGGTGGGTGACCGGGACAGATTAGGGATTCTGTTAGTTTACCGTCCACCTCGCTGCACTACAGTCTCCCTGCCTGAGCTAGCGGGGGTGGTCTCGGACCTGGCATTGGAGTCCCAACGGCTGCTTGTGCTGGGGGACTTCAATGTCCATGCCGAGGCTGCCTTATCGGGAGCGGCTCAGGACTTCATGTCTACCATGGCGACCATGGGGCTGTCCCAACAGGTATCTGGCCCCACCCACAGTGCTGGACATACATTGGACTTGGTTTTCTGCCAGGGATGGGAGGAAGGTGGAGGTGTTGAGGAGTTATCCATCTCTCCGTTGCCATGGACCGACCACCACCTGGTCAGTTTTAGACTCACTGCACCCCCCAACCTCCGCAGAGGTGGAGGACCCATTAAACTGGTCCGCCCCAGGAGGCTTATGGATCCGGATGGATTCCTGGCGGCTCTTGGGGAATTTCCCGCCACCTCGGTTGGTGATCCTGTTGATGCTCTGGTCGCTCTCTGGAATGGGGAGATGACTAGGGCAATAGACACGATCGCTCCAGAACGTCCCCTCTCAAGTAGCCGAGCTAAACCAGCTCCTTGGTTCACCGAGGAGCTGGCAGCGTTGAAGCGAAAGAAGAGGGAACTAGAGAGCGTGTGGCGTTCGGATCCGAGCGAGCCAAATCGAACACGGTTTGTGTCCTTTTTAAGGGCATATGCCGCAGCAATAAAAGCCGCAAAGAAGACTTTCTTCGCGGCCACTATTGCGTCTGCAAAGAACCATCCGGCCGAACTGTTCCGAGTTGTCAGAGGCCTATTAAAACCCGCCACTCAGGATGGGTGCCCTGATGACTCGGCAGCTCGCTGCGAAGCCTTTCCTCGGTTCTTCGCAGACAAAGTCGCTTTGATCCGCTCTGGACTGGATACCATATTAACGGCAGTATCTGAGGATGTAACACGAGCATCTGCTTGTCCGGTTTTGATGGATTCATTTCAATTGGTTCAATCCGAGGATGTGGACAAGGTGCTTGGAGGAATGAGAGCTACCACATGCATCCTAGACCCCTGCCCATCCTGGCTTCTGAAGGAGGCCAGAGGGGGATTGGCCGAGTGGGTGAAGGTGGTGGTTAATGCCTCCCTTCGGGAGGGCAAAATTCCAGCCAGCTTAAAGCAAGCTGTGATAAAACCGCTGTTGAAGAAACCATCACTGGACCCCACTCAATTCGTCAACTATCGGCCTGTTTCCAATCTCCCCTTTTTGGGCAAAGTCATGGAACGTGTGGTGGCCTCACAACTCCAGGCATTCTTGGTAGACACGGATTATCTGGATCCGGCACAGTCTGGCTTCAGGCCGGGGCATGGTACCGAGACAGCTTTGGTCACCTTAGTGGATGATCTGCGTCGGGAGCTCGACAGGGGGAGTGTGTCCCTGTTGGTGCTGCTCGACCTCTCAGCGGCCTTTGATACCGTCGACCACGGTATCCTTCTGGGACGCCTCGCGGGGATGGGTCTTGGAGGTACTGTTCTGCAGTGGCTCCGCTCATTCCTCGAGGGTCGGTCTCAGAAGGTGTTACTGGGAGACTCCTGTTCAACCCCACAACCTTTGTCTTGTGGGGTTCCTCAGGGTTCAATACTGTCTCCATGTTGTTTAACATCTACATGAAGCCGCTGGGCGAGATCATCCGGAGTTTCGGAGTCTGATGTCATCTGTACGCAGATGATGTCCAACTCTGTCACTCCTTCCCACCTGCTACTAAGGAGGCTGTCGAGGTCCTGAACCGGTGCTTGGCCGCTGTGACGGTCTGGATGGGGGCGAACAAATTGAAATTGAATCCAGACAAGACAGAGGTACTCCTGGTTAGTCGCAAGGCCGAACAGGGTATAGGGTTACAGCCTGTGTTAGACGGGGTCGCACTCCCCCTGAAGACGCAGGTTCGCAGTTTGGGTGTGATCCTGGACTCATCGCTGAGCCTGGAACCCCAGGTTTCGGCGGTGACCAGGGGAGCATTCGCACAGTTAAAACTTGTGCGCCAACTGCGACTGTACCTTGGGAAGTCTGACTTGGCCACGGTAGTCCACGCTCTGGTTACATCCCGTCTTGACTACTGCAACGCTCTCTACGTGGGGTTGCCTTTGAAGACAGCCCGGAAGCTCCAATTGGTCCAACGGGCGGCAGCCATGATACTAACAGGAGCGGGGCGCAGGGAGCATACAACTCCTCTGCTGCACCAGCTCCACTGGCTGCCGATCTGCTACCGGGCTCAATTCAAAGTGCTGGCGTTGGCCTTTAAAGCCCTAAACGGTTCTGGCCCAACTTATCTATCCGAACGTATCTCAACCTATCAGCCCACCAGGACCCTAAGATCTTCTGGGGAGTCCCTGCTCTCTATCCCGCCGGCTTCACAAGTGCGGCTGGCGGGAACGAGAGACAGGGCCTTTTCTGTGGTGGCCCCTCGGCTTTGGAACACCCTCCCCATAGAGGTAAGATCAGCCCCCTCGCTGATGGTGTTTTGGAAAAGATTGAAGACATGGATGTTTAAACAAGCATTCGGTTAATCCGTTGCAACGAATTATGATGACTAAAGGACTGGTAATCATGGACGATGAATTTGGATTTCGACTCCAGTTACGAGATGCATTGGATGGTTATTGGTGGCCCAATAATTTGTATTGTATATGTGTTTTATGCTTTTAAACTGTTGTTTTTTAAGTGTTGTAAACCGCAATGAGTCGCCGATTTAGGCTGAGATATTAGCGGTATACAAGCGCATTAATAAATAATAAAATAAAATAAGTGTTTTGAATCTTAAGTTTTTTGTGTGACTGCCGCCCATATTTCTTACTATTGTATTGTATGTATGAATCTTACAAAACAGATATGAAAACGAGGCACAAACAAAATTTTAATAACTGGGCCAGCATAAAGGGAGCACACACTCCCATGTTACGTCAGCTCCACTGGCTGCCAGTTTGCTACCAGGCACAATTCAAAGTGCTGGCTTTGGCCTATAAAGCCCTAAATGGTCCCGGCCCAGTTTACCTGTCCGAACATATCTCCCTTTAAGAACCAACACAAAGACTAAGATCCTCTGAGGATGCCCTGCTCTTGGTCCCTCCACCATCACAGGTGCGTTTGGTGGGGACAAGAGACAGGATCTTCTCAGTGATTGCCTCCTGGCTATGGAACTCCCTTCCTAGCAATATTAAATCAGCCACCTTCCTCCTGTCCTTTGGAAGAAAGGTGAAGAACTGGCATTGGGACCAAACATTTGCGGCAGTGCAATGAGGCAATAATAGAATGGTGTCCTGAGATGGTTTTTAAGCAATTGATTTTAAAGTCGATACAAATGATTTTAATGTTTGTGTATATTTATGGTTTTATGTTCTGGCATTGAATGTTTGCCGTATATATGTTGTGCTCCGTCCTGAGTCCCCTGCGGGGTGTGAAGGGCAGAATACAAATGTTTTAAATTAATAAATAAGTAAATAAATAGACACAACTCTCCTGTTCTTGAGTGGGTCACACAGCTTTTCTATGGTCAAAAGCTTACACCAATGGTTCTCAACTTGTGGGTTCCCAGGTGTTTTGGCCTACAAATCCTATAAATCCCAACCAGTTTAATAGCTGTTAGGATTTCTAACAGGATTTCTAAGAGGAGATATGATAGCCATGTATAAATATGTGAGAGGAAGCCACAGGGAGGAGGGAGCAAGCTTGTTTTCTGCTTCCTTGGAGACTAGGACGCGGAACAATGGCTTCAAACTACAAGAGAGGAGATTCCATCTGAACATTAGGAAGAACTTCCTGACTGTGAGAGCCGTTCAGCAGTGGAACTCTCTGCCCCGGAGTGTAGTGGAGGCTCCTTCTTTGGAGGCTTTTAAGCAGAGGTTGGATGGCCATCTGTCAGGGGTGATTTGAATGCAATATTCCTGCTTCTTGGCAGGGGGTTGGACTGGATGGCCCATGAGGTCTCTTCCAACTCTTTGATTCTATGATTCTATGATTCTGGGAGTTGACAGTCAAAATATCTGGGGATCCACAGGTTGAGAACCATTGGCTTATACTATCAGGCTTGGAAAATGCAGCCTTAATTCAGATGACAATATTGCCAATTTTGCTTCTTTTTCAGTTGTTCCTTATATTTTCTTTACAGCCACATTTGGAAGATTCGAACCTTTGACCTGACCGTCTACAGTCTTGCTGGCACAAGGGTTTAACCCACTGCGCCACTGGGGGCTCCTACACTCTTTCTAAAAGTGGTTAACATGAATATTTCTTAGAAAAAGACATTTATAATATTTTTATCTAAATGAATATATTTCTATATGCTAAGAATTTTATGGAAAAATTCAGAACAGAATATCAAAATATTCTATTGGGGATAGTCATCTTCACGAGGGACACATGAAATGTGAGAAGGAAGTGAAAATCTGCCCAAGTCAACTTGTTGATGTATGAAGTAGCAGATGTCATAGCGAGAATGACCTCAGCCTCCATTTGTAGCCAATGAAGTAACCATGTGAAATCCAAAGGCTTTTTGAAAGTTGTTTTAAAAAGGTTTATTCAAATATGACATTCTATGAATTCTTTAAATTGTGACTTGTGATGCTCTATGCCCCTTCAATTTTCTGTTTTGAAAACAAATGCACTTTATGCTCACTAAATTATTAAGGTCTCATTTAGCACTACTGAAATACACAGGAAAGTGAAACTACCACATGCACACATTGAAAGTCTGTCCCACAAAATTTCTCAATAGAAAGCACAGAAAACAATATCTCAACTTGCTTATATCCAAAATATTATTTGTTATCCCTCAAGAACATTGGAAAACAGTAATTCTATACCTCTGTTTTCATCCCTCCCTTTACAGTGCACTGCACATCCATTTGGCATTAGGAGTATTTGTTTAATACCCACTACAAATTAATTTACCTTGATATGTAAATTAATACTGTCTTAGCGATTTGGTTCTGTCATGACATAGCAACAATTGCTTTTCCACATTGCAGCAATCTAGAGTGCTTTTGACAGTGCATTTGGGGCTGGAGGTCAGGGAGGAACTGCCATCTCCCTGCCATCTAAAAGAAGCTCTTTTATTAGAGCACTGGTTCTCAACTTATATGTCCCCAGATGTTTTGGCCTACAACTCCCAGAAACCCAAGTCAGTTTACCAGCTGTTAGGATTTCTGGGAGTTGAAGGTCAAAACATCTGGGGACCCACAGGTTGAGAACCATTGGTCTAAACATATAAATCTTCCTGTCATGACAACAGTGACAACTGTGAGTGACTGGCAGACTTGCCATTCTCAGAATCACTTCTGGGTGGGCTTTTAGGACAGCTTATAGACGCTAAACATAGGACTTGACCAAGGACAGGTGCCACTACTTCACCATGGATTATATATGCATGTGTGTGTATATAAGCCACTGACTTAGATAGTGTTTAATCCCACCATTATTTACTACAAGACCAATATTACATATACTGTAGTTATTATTTAAACACTTGTTTAATTATCTCATGATAGGAGTAAAATGTTTTCCACATGTATCTTTTGTGTTTCTCCTCCAATACTTTAGCTTACTAAATAAACAAGATTATTATTGTGAGATCTAATGCACAAAGAGCTTTTGTGTTAGTCTTCATGCTGACAGGATTTTCTGTCAGATTCTCCTTCCAGTCTGTAACCTCAAAATTTCTTTTGGAAATCAATTTTGGGGAATGCCCTTGGCCTGTAGTGGGAAGAAGAAGAGGAAGAGGTAGCAGAATTTTATCCAATATTATAGGAATCTGATTTGAATACGATCAATTTTCAATGTTAATGTTAGAAACTGGCCTCATCTGGGATGTATTCATTTAAAGCTATCACAAATTTTAATGCTGTCAAAATGGACACCACAATAATAAACAATTTCAGTTTATCTTTTAACATTTTGTGTATACTTATCAGCACAAACTTATGGAAAAATTGAGTTCAAAAAGATCTTCAGATATAATAGATGGAAGGAATGGGTTAACAGTTTGGGAAAGCTAATGGATATCTGGTGAGTTCTGTGCCAAAGTCCTTATATATACTGGCTGACTCATTCAGTAATCTGAATCCTCGCTGAAAACATTTCTACTTTAGATGCAGGTTTTATTTTGCATTTGACTTTATACAAGTATTTCTTTAGAACCTGGAAGCATTCTTGATCAAGGATCTTACTATTTTATAAAATGTTCAGAAGTTTTTTTATGTTACATTCTTCAACTTTAGATTAAATTATTTAAATTGAAATAAATTCGACTTAAGGGTTATATCACTTTAAAACTGTTTTGCGGGTCAATAGGAAAGATTCTTTAAAAATAGATATTGCAGATTATTGATTTAATGTTTGCATCCTATAAAGTAGCTCCCAATGACAGTCATTGAAACAACGTGGAAAGTCCCCATTAAATCACACTGACTTAAAACTGGAAGTTGTTCTGTGTATGAAGCTTACTTTTGGCCACTGCTATGTAAGTAGACTTATAAAGCTATATTTGAATATGTGATTTAATCAGAAATAGTTGGCAAAACAGTGGAAATACATATTCTTTCTGTATGCTTTACATCATTGGCTGTTCGCAAAGGCCCAAAGTCGGGGGATACTCTGAAATCTAGGCCAGAATTTGGACTTTCCCCTGACTTTGGGTAACACAGAGCAAGGTTGCATTAAGGTGGCCTTTCCCCATGTTACCCCAAATTCTCCCTGTGTGGCATTTTGCTGCAACGAGGCAATCAGACTCTACACCCACCTAAGTGGCCAGTGTTGATGTGACCTCAGAAGCTGCAATTAGTACAGTACACTGCAGCTAGACTACTGTTTAGGATCATCTTATAGCATTTGCACAGGTATCTGCAGAAGTAGCAGAGACCATTTTTTTACTTCAACCAGTGAACCATATTCAAGTGCCAAAGCCCCAAGACTACTTTAAAAAACCCCATACCCCCTCAAATTTTGGATAGATTCAGCGGTCACTCTTTGTGGCCCCAAAGTCATTTGCTGATCACAGGCTACAATTTGGACAGAGATTTGCTGGCAGGGCCCTCCTCTGTTTGTGATGCTGTGTTCTATTGTTTTAAATTATTTATTGCAAGGCTCCCTCAGATATCATGAAATGGGATGGGGTGTAACTATTCTGATATACAGATAAAAGAAGAAACCTCACTTTACTGCGTTTAAAATAAATCATGGTGAACCATGACCTTGAACATTCTCCTTCTCCTCTTTATTTTCAGCTTCAGAGGAAACCGATTACTCACACTAACCACAGCACCCTGTGCTGTCTGAACAAGCTGAGGGCCAAAGCTGATATTAACGAACTGAGTTCCTTAATACATACCTCATGTGGAAATATGTTTGTTTAAAACAGAAAATACCTTGTAAACACAAAACAGGAGTACATGTGCAAAGATTTCACAGTGAAAAACATTGCTGCCCATTTAATCTAAGTCCACTTCTGCCCATGGAAAATTAAATCATTTTTTCCTCCCAAAAGTTATTTTCCCCTTTTAATTTAGTCAGAACTTAAAATGTTGATTACATCTTACAGATTTCTGTACAAAGCAATGACTGACCATCAATGCATTGTTTTACTTGTAATACTGAATGAAATGGGTCTCTGTGTCCAAACTCTGAGGTAAGAAATGAAATAGAAGAATCTAGCAATGCAGAATGGATGCAATGCAGCATTAATATGAGCAAAGTTTACTAATAAGAACTTCAAGAACATTTTGTCATATTCTTTAACAACAACCATTTATATACTGCTTTGTACAAATAAATAAAAAATACAACCCAGCAATGAAACAAAATATGTAAGGTTATCAAAGGAATAGAAAAACACAAAAGGCAAATTCGCAACTATTACAAAATGTTTCCAAACAACAGAACTTAGGTGTATAAGAGTACCCTTCTTTTTCATCATACAGAAATAAACTATTTAATTGAAAATACAGTTGTATTTAGTTAGCTGATGATTTCTTGACCAAACCCAGGAGTACTTCAGTCAAACATGATTGATTTTATGCCTATTTTGACATATTTTCATGGCATTTATATACTTATAACTATAAAAGCAAACATTTTTCTCATTATATAGAAGTTTTGTCTATTCTAAGATTGCACAAAAACAAAGTGGGACCCACAGTGAATTGAATGGGAGGAAAAGTGGTATCATAGTTTTTTACTCCTTTCATACTCTGATTTTTTATTTTTATTTTTGCATGCATAATCTTAGCACTACTCTGAAAGATGAGTTTAAAAAGTCAAAGAAATTGATTTTTGGAAATAAATGATCTTATTCTTCTATTCCATACTCTTGGCACTTCACAACATTCAGATGTTAAAGAACAGAAAAAGTTAAAAAACAACACCTAAAACGTACAAAATTAGTATCCTCAAAGCTTCCCATTCCTTAATTCCTATATTATATGAAATCCAATAACTAGTTCATGCATACACCTTCTTCTTGTCATGCTTCATCATCATGAATTAGGTTTGTATCTTTGTAACGCATATCCATGTGTATTCATTTGCACATTCCAGACTATTACAAACAACAGCTATTGATAAAAATGCCAAGCTATGATATAAAGTTGCACTAATTTTAACAGAGTGAATTAAATTGTGATGGAAAAAGTCTCCCAGAAATGCAACTGCTGATTACCTCATCATGTGTGTATCTGTACTCTGCTTTCTTGGATTTGAGGTCCCACAATACCACTGTTCCCGATTCAAAACCCATCAGGAGCTGAAATAAATCAGAAGTGAAAATGTGTATCCCACAGGAAGAAAATAAATATGTTACTTCCAGCACTTTATACATGTGGCACAGTGGCATTTAGAATAACTATAGAAGTACAACACTGAAAAATGCTATTACAATACTACAGCTATGGTATTGGATAGATCAAACTCTGATATGGTTTTAACATAGTATAGGATATATAAACTGACTGAGTGCTCCTGCACAGTGAATGTATATTGTGATATCCAATTTAAACACATGTCTGTTTAAAAAATAAAATTTCACCCTGATTTGCTTCACAGTTCACAGCAATATCAATCCACCTACAGATGGAACACAGAAGAGGTATTAAAGCTATAACACAAAATTGAAAACTGGTACAGGGTGTACAGCTGCCCTTTCAGCTCATTCTGAAGCTACCAGCTTGTGGTGAACCATTCGTATGAAGCATATGCCATGTACTGAACAGATTTTGCATGCATAATCTGAGCATTACTCTGAAATATGAGTTTGAAAAGTAAAAAAGTTGATTTTGGAAATAAATTATCTTTGTCTTCTTTCTTTTCTGCCAATCTTCTCTCTAAAATAGTTTATTTTCTTCCTACACAGAAACTGACTAGCAAATCTTTAATTTACCACTGGGTAAAATGTGGTGTGTAATACTAAAGTACTTTGTTCAGAACAAGTGGATGAAGAATAATGAGCAACTCAGACACACTGAACTATCACCAGTCACAGTATATCATATTCCATACCAATTAAGTTCATAGATAGATTACTAAATATTTCAATTACTCCATGTATCTAAGGCAATCCCCTTATTCAATTCAGGGATTTGACTTGTTTGGGGCAGACCATTGCCTAATTTGTACAAACTGAGAACCAAATTAAAATTTTCAAATACACATTGTCTTGTTTCTCACTTATTTGTATTGGAAGACAAAACAGATACTTTTTATTTGTTGTTTGTTTTTGTCATGTGAACACAAAATCAAGATACAAAATAATCCCTTTACACAGTACTGACAAATTACAAGCAGATAGAACCAAGGTATGTGTGTATGTGTGTACAACAAATACAAAACTATCGCTCAGTCCCAACATGCTTTCTAAAACATTTCCTCCTCCTAAAAAAGGGACAAGAAAAAGAATTTCATCCTCTTCCCTACAACCAATGTGATTGGAGAGTGATGCTGAGATTTTTGCCAAGGTTGAAGACTAGAACTATTAAACTAAGACTCCACCATGATTATTTTCTTTTCTGGAACATTTTACTTTTAGTGCCTTACTTTTTCAGTTGGTCCAAAGAGATTTATGCACCCAATTGAAAGTAGAGATCAATAAATTGGAAGATATTTTCTAAAACTGAATGACTTTGTGTGTGTATGTATATATAGGTATATAGGTGTGTGTGTGTGTGTGTATAACACAACATTCTAAGTTCAAAACAGTAACACTACTGAGTGGTGTAATATTCTCACAACAGATGCCTTTCCAAATATCATTGTCTATTACTATGGAGTTAAATATTACACAAAGTAGTATATGTAGAGTTGCAATTAAAGAAATGAATCAAAACAAGGTATTTATAAATATTCTGTGTATGTGTGAGAAAGAGATTGTGTGTGTGTGTGTGTGTGCATGCACATATTAGTTAGAAAGCAAAACCATTTTTACTCGACAACTTTAAAGATTCAGCACTGGTAGGCGACCATAATGAACTGCCACTGGAGAAGGTGAAATAATTCAAAGCTTTGTTTTTAAAAACCATAGCTATTAAAGAACAAGATAGGAAATGTATTATAACTATACCTCAGACTTTACAAAACATCTACCGGGAATAATCTCCAACAATCAGCCATACTTCCCACCCAAAATTATCATTATGTAAGCCCCTATCATGAAGACCTATTTTTAATACAGAATTAAAGGGGATAGTCTTACATTTATCATAACCCTGATCACAAAAATGTTATAAAATACTAAATTTGATTTAATCTGGTTACTTTGTAAAATTAGACATATGGAGGGATGTCTGATATTATCAACCACAAGCAAAGGTTCACATTGGTAGAATGCTTGAATTACTAAAAATGGAAAGGTAAAGAAAACATTTGGTTTTTAAGTACAGGCTTAATACAAGTATTTTTGGAACATCAGTGTGTCATAAGCTGCTACTACAGTAAGAACAAATATTCAATAGATTATGCTTGCATAACAGTTTAAAAGCTCAGAGAACTTTGCCAGGAATTGCCATTTTCCTGGTGAAATGGTATTTGAAATATCAGTCTCTAAAACATATGGCAGCAAATGTAGGTGTTTCCACTTAAATATAAGAAAAGATACATGCTGAATGAAAAATGAGTTAGGGATTTAAAACAATAATATGAAGAGCCCGATTGAGTTCTACCAAAAATATTCTACCAAAGAGAAAAACTTTCTGAATAGCTAATTTTGAAAAGATTCCAGTAGATCTGCAAGTAAAGCATAGAGATAACTCTACTTACTAACTTGAATATGTATTGCATATGTTTGAATGGCTTTTAACTGTGAATTTTTAGTACTGTTTATATTTCATTCTGTTTCAATGTTTGTATATTTGAAATCATGTACTATTGCTTTTATGTTAAGCTGCTAAGTATTATGACTATTATATTTATTTATACCCTGCTTTATCTCTTCCGGAGAAATAAAGTAGGGTATAAATAAACATAATAGTAATAATACTGATGTTTACTAATAGAAGCTGCTTAGTATGGGACACCCTCCCCACCCACCAGTGCCCACTTGCAATATTCTGGACAAGTGTGTCTTAAATGGCTGTGATAAAAATTTCATTATATAGCTTCAAATACATCAACCAACTATATTAAGGTGTTGTTGTTTATTTGTTCAGTCGCGTCTAACTCTTTGTGACCTCATGGACCAGGCCCACACCAGAGCTGCCTGTTGGCAATGGCTACCCCCAGTTCTTTTAAAGTCAAGCCAGTCACTTCAAGGATACCATCCATCCATTTTGCCCTTGGTCTGCTCCTCTTCCTTTTTTCTTCCATTTTCCCCAGCATCATTGTCTCCTTCAAGCTTTCCTGCCTTCTCATTATGTGGCCATAATACTTCATCTTTGCCTCTAATATCCTTTCCTCCAATCAGGCTTTATTTCCTGGAGTATGGACTGCTTTGATCTTCTTGCAGTGCAAGGCACTCTCAAAATTTTCCTCCAGCACCACAGTTCAAAAGCGTCTATATTAAGGTAGTTAGGTCTTTTTTTTTTCACTTCCTACACCATGATATTTGAAGTTACTAGAACAAAATACTGAATCTCTCTGTGAAGGAACAGTAGTCAATGCATCCTAAATGACAGTTCTTAACCTTTTTCTTTACCAAATATATTGTCTTGCAGTGGATCACTGCATTCAAGATTTAAACCCTAAATTGCAGCAAATATTTAAAATTACTCATCAGTGGCATTCAAATCAGGAAAGAAGGGAGAAATAAACAAATGTTTCAGACCCTAGAATAATCTGGTTTATTTACATTTCCAGACTTCAAATACTAGCATCCACCAAGTTAGTGTGTTAGAAGATAATGGGAACTGTAGTCTCTTGGCATTGTTCTCTATCTTTTCAAGTCATGTAGACCTTCACTTGGCTTCAAGCCAGGCAGCAACGTGAAGGCATTATGCGGTCATGCATACTTGTGGGCCATCAGAGTTCGGGATCTGTCTGTACTAAGGAGTTGTCCTGTTGGTGCTTGCTGCACTCTTTCTGTGCCCCCTCTGCTTCAAAATTAGCTCTGCATCAGGCCCCTCCTACGGCCCTGCTTCATTCTGGCACTGGCTCTGCTTTCCCAGACCTCCTAAGCCTCACTTACAATTCTCTGCTCACATAGAGTTTTCTATAGTATCAAGGTCTGACTATCAACCTTCCTCCCTTTCATACATTCTTTATATTTTAACTATATATGTTCATAACATTTATTGACACTGAGCCCTCCTCCCCAAGTCTGTGGACCTCATGTTGAAAACTGCAGTCCAGGATGACTGAAATATTTCTTTGGGCTTACAGAAATCACCCTTTTCTTCTAACAGTGTTCCAATGTCATTTTAAATACAAGGAAATGGGGGGGGGGGATCAGATTCTACAAGCAATAACAGGATCTTTAAACCCTTCACTGCCAATAGTTTTTCTATTCAAAAGTCATCTAAATCCAATCTCCCTTCCTAGCGTTTATTTATTTATTTATTTATTTATTTATTTCATTCACTTATACCCCGCCCTTCTCACCCCGAAGGGGACCCAGGGCGGCTTACAGGGAGGGCACAATTAGATGCCCAATCATACAAACAAGTAATCCAAAAAATATAACAATTTAACAATTAGATTAAAACATCAGTACATAGTAAAATCATAAAACCTAAAACAATCTCATGTCAGAGTCCATATATCTGAGTCCATACATCCGTTCTACTCCGTTTAGACATATAATGCAGATCACATGTCTGTCCAGATCTGTTTGTAGTATTTATTTCTACAAAAATGCATTATATAAATATATATAATTACAAGAACTGTCATACTGAATACAGGTGTTTTTAATCTTGTTGTTGTTCATTCGTTCAGTCGTCTCCGACTCTTCGTGACCTCATGGACCAGCCTACGCCAGAGCTCCCTGTCGGCCGTTACCACCCCCAGCTCCTTCAAGGTCAGTCCAGTCACTTCAAGGATGCCATCCATCCATCTTGCCCTTGGTCGGCCCCTCTTCCTTTTGCCTTCCACTTTCCCCAGCATAATTGTCTTCTCTAGGCTTTCCTGTCTCCTCATGATGTGGCCAAAGTACTTCAACTTTGTCTCTAGTATCTTTCCCTCCAGTGAGCAGTCGGGCTTTATTTCCTGGAGGATGGACTGGTTGGATCTTCTCGCAGTCCAAGGCACTCTCAGCACTTTCCTCCAACACCACAGCTCAAAAGCATCTATCTTCCTTCGCTCAGCCTTCCCTAAGGTCCAGCTCTCACATCCGTAGGTTACTACAGGGAATACCATGGCTTTGACTAGGCGGATCTTTGTTGCCAGTCTGATGTCTCTACTCTTCACTATTTTATCGAGACTGGACATTGCTCTCCTCCCAAGAAGTAAGCGTCTTCTGATTTCCTGGCTACAGTCTGCATCTGCAGTAATCTTTGCACCTAGAAATACAAAGTCTGTCATGGCCTCCACGGTTTCTCCCTCTATTTTCCAGTTGTCAATCATTCTTGTTGCCATAATCTTGGTTTTTTTGACGTTTAACTGCAACCCGGCTTTTGCGCTTTCTTCTTTCACCTTGATTAGAAGGCTCCTCAGCTCCTCCTCGCTTTCGGCCACCAGAGTGGTGTCATCTGCATATCTGAGGTTGTTAATGTTTCTTCCAGCAATTTTCACCCCAGCTTTGCATTCATCCAGCCCCGCACATCGCATGATGTGTTCTGCATACAAGTTAAAAAGGTTGGGTGAGAGGATGCAGCCTTGCCGCACGCCTTTCCCAATCTTGAACCAGTCTGTTGTTCCGTGGTCAGTTCTGACTGTTGCTACTTGGTCCTTGTACAGATTCCTCAGGAGAGAGACAAGGTGGCTTGGGATGCCCATCCCACCAAGAACTTGCCACAATTTATTATGATCCACACAGTCAAAGGCTTTAGAATAGTCAATGAAGCAGAAGTAGATGTTTTTCTGAAACTCCCTGCCTTTCTCCATTATCCAGCGGATATTGGCAATCTGGTCTCTCGTTCCTCTGCCTTTTCTAAACCAGCTTGAACATCTGGCAACTCTCGCTCCATGTATTGCTGGAGTCTTCCTTGCAGGATCTTGAGCATTACCTTACTGGCATGAGAAATAAGGGCCACTGTACGGAAGTTGGAGCAGTCTTTCGCATTTCCCTTTTTTGGTATGGGGATATAGGTTGATTTTTTCCAGTCTGATGGCCATTCTTGTGTTTTCCATATTTGCTGGCATATGGCATGCATCACCTTGACAGCATCATCTTTTAAGATTTTAAACAGTTCAGCTGGGATCCCATCATCTCCTGCTGCCTTGTTGTTAGCAATGCTTCTTAAGGCCCATTCAACCTCACTCCTCAGGATGTCTGGTTCTAATTCATTCACCACACCGTCAAAGCTATCCTCGATATTGTTATCCTTCCTATACAGATCTTCTGTATAGTCTCGCCACCTTCTCTTGATCTCTTCAGCTTCTGTTAGGTCCCTGCCATCTTTGTTTCTTATCATACCAATTTTTGCCTGAAATTTACCTCCAATGTTTCTAATTTTCTGGAAGAGGTCTCTTGTCCTTCCTATTCTGTTGTCTTCTTCCACTTCCATGCATTGCTTATTTAAAAATAGTTCCTTATCTCTTCTGGCTAACCTCTGGAATTGCGCATTTAACTGGGCATATCTCCCCTTTTCACTGTTTCCTTTTGCTTTCCTCCTTTCTTGGGCTACTTCCAGTGTCTCAGTAGACAACCATTTTGCCTTCTTGGTTTTCTTTTTCTTTGGGACGTACTTTGTTGCCGCCTCCTGAACAATGTCTCGGACTTCTGTCCATAGTTCTTCTGGGACTCTGTTTACTAAATCTAGTCCTTCAAATCTGTTCTTCACTTCCACTGTATATTCGCTAGGAATGTTAGTGAGATCATATCTAACTGGTCTGTGTATTTTCCCTGATCTCTTTAGTTTTATTCTAAATTGAGCAATGAGAAGTTCGTGATCTGAGCTACAGTCAGCCCCAGGTCTTGTTTTCACCGACTGGATGGATGTCCGCCACCTTTGGCTGCAAAGGATGTAGTCAATCTGATTTCGGTGCTGACCATCTGGTGAGGTCCATGTATAAAGCCGTCTTTTAGGTTGTTGGAAGAGAGTATTCGTTATACACAGCGAGTTTTCCTGGCAGAATTCTATCAGCCTGCGTCCCGCTTCATTTTGTTCTCCCAGACCATGCTTGCCTGTGATCCCAGTTGTCATTTGACTTCCCACCTTGGCATTCCAGTCTCTTGTAATGAAAATAATGTCTCTTTTTGGTGTATTATCCAGTAGGTCCTGCAGATCCTCATAGAACTGATCTACTTCTGCTTCTTCAGCAGCTGTGGTTGGGGCATATATTTGGATCACTGTGATGTTGAAAGGCTTTCCTTGCACTCGAATTGAGATCATTCTGTCATTTTTTGGGTTGTATCCAAGCACCGCTTTAGCGAATTTCTTATTAATTATGAAGGCTACTCCATTTCTTCGATGTTCCTCTTGTCCACAGTAGTAGATCTGGTGGTCATCTGATGTGAAGTGGCCCATTCCAGTCCATTTCAGTTCGCTGACCCCCAGAATGTCTATCTTTAGTCTTGACATCTCACCAATAACAACATCCAATTTGCCCTGGCTCATAGATCTTACATTCCAGGTTCCTATGGTGTGTTGATCTTTAGAGCATCGGATTCGTCGTTCGCCTCCAGTACCGTCGGCCGCTAGCCTTCCTTTCGGCTTTGAGCTAGCTGCGTCATCACATCTGGGGCTAGTTGAACTTATCCTCTGCTCCTCCCCAGTAGCATTTTGGCCATCTTCCGACCTGGGAGTCCCATCTTCCAATGGCATACCGACATATCTCTGGTTGTACTGGTCCATTTAGTTTTCTTGGCAAGGATACTGGAGTGGTTTGCCATTGCCTTCCCCAGGGATCACGCTTGGTCTGACCTCTCTGCCACAACCGTCCCGTCTTGGGTGTCCCTTCACGGTTTCGCTTATGACATCATTGAGGTGCTCAAGCTCCAGCGCCCCGACAAGGCGGTGATCCTTTGCTGGAGTTTTAATCTTAGCTTGACATATTTATTTTTACAAATGGCTAGCAAACTGTATTTAAAATGTCATTGAAATATTTAAATGCTAAGATACAATATTCTTGTAAACATCTAGCTTTTTAAAAACATTTTTCAAGTTTTAACATACCTTGCCTTCATCCATTGGATTGTCACTAATGTGGACAACAGGCCCGGGATGAGACTTGGATGACCTGAAAATATAAATATTATCTATTTTTAGAAACTTAAAACAGGGAAGTCACCCTGTTTATAGCTCACAAATCTATTAATGTAGCATACTTTCAGAAAATTTGCAAATTATTTTTCCTTATTTTGCTGCAGTTGTTTTAGGTTGTTCATTATATTGCTGTTGCAATCACCATCATACCTTTCCCCAAAGATTGGGATTCACTGTAGTTCATATATTAAAGAGTCTACAATTAAAAAACATACAAAAAGTCAGCAGTAAAACCAAACTAAACTACAAACTGCTTAATAATTTTACTCTATATATACATTTAAAATTACACAATATTATTTACAGTACTTTGTCTGAATTTTTAAAAGCTTATCACTGGAAGGACAATCAACAGAGGACTATTTTAAACGCCCTAATAAGGAAATTCCAAAGCCACTGAGGTGGTCTTTCCATCAACTGTATTTGTGAAGGTGGTAGAATGAAGAAAACCTCTTTTGTGAGTCTCAGAGACCAGGCAGACCCATAGAGGAAGATATGCTCTATTAGCCTGAAGCCAAGCCACACAGCTATATTTATTTTTGTCCTGCCATTTCCCTAGTATTAAAACTAAGGCAAACACAGTTAAAAATTCATAGCAAGCATGCAAAAGTTAAAGAGCAATTAAATCATCATAACATTAAAACCAGTTAAAAACATAAACCATAAAAACTCAAATAAACATCTAGCACAATATGCATGGCTTTTCTCCCTAAAAATAATTCTCAAAGGCCTACCAGAATCTACTTGTGGAAAAACAGTAAAAAGAGTGCCAGTTTAGTTTCTACAGGAAAGGAGTTCTGGGGTCTGGGAGCAGTAACTCAGAAACCCTTTCCTGCGTTTCCACCAAATATACCTGCGAGGGTGGTGAGACAAAGAGAAGGCCTGCCCCCAGAAGATTCTAAATATAAGCAGGTTCCTCCAAATAATCTGAACCTGAGTCATATACAGTTTTATAAGCAATCAGTCACACCTTCATCTGTGCCCTGAGACTGCTTCAACAAGAAAGTTGTGTGCTCCTTATTGCCAGCCCAACTGGGCTGGAGCTCTTTGGACCAGCCCATTTCCTAACACTCTAGAATATCAGCCCTACATAGAGTGTGTTACAGTAATCCAAACAGGATATACCTAAAACACATATCACCATGGCCAAATTTAATATTTAAAGTCTGAGTACAGCAGGCAAACTATGCAAATGCACTATCAAACACTCCTAAGCATTCAGATTCTGGGTTGAATCCAGGACCAATGGACCTATACAGCAAATGCAATCCTATCTAGATAAATCCTGATTTTGATTTTCTTTTCAACTAAGATGGAGCAACCCTGTCTTCAATTTTCATGCCTTCATCCTGTCCATGACTAGTGATGAGTACCAGTTGAGGATAATTTTTTTTTACAAACATCAGACTTACAAATGACCTATAGGTAAGAATGGGGGCGAGACAACAGGAAGTGAGATATATATATATAATACTTTCAATGTGATTTTCCTGCTTCTTGGCAGGGGGTTGGGTTGGGCCTTGGAGGCACGACTTTGTCGTGGCTCAGGTCCTTCCTGGAGTGCCGCTCCCAGATAGTGAAGCTGGGAGACGCCTGCTTGGACCCCTGGCCTTTGACCTGTGGGGTCCCGCAAGGTTCCATTCTGTCTCCCATGCTTTTTAACATCTACATGAAACGGCTGGGAGAGGTCATCCGGACCTCGTGAAGGCGGATCTGGCCAGGGTGGTCCATGCCTTAGTCACCTCCAGATTGGATTACTGTAATGCACTCTATGTGGGGCTGCCCTTGAAAACAGCCCGGTAATTTCTATTAGTTCAACAGGCGGCGGCCAGGTTGTTAACTGGTGCTCCTTACAGGGAGCGGTCAACCCTCCTGTTTAAGGAGCTCCACTGGCTGCCGTTCATTTACAGCTACACTTGAAAACATGTACAACAAAACTATGTTCTAAACCATATGTATTGAATACATTGGGATCTACTGCTAAATAAAAAGGCATACATGTTTTTCATGTGAACTTTAACGAACAAGAATGAAATCCTCCTCAATATTTTCTACATACTAGTAATGACAGTCATATTTTGGAAGTGCTTGTATTATTTTAAATATATCTGCACAGCTGACAGATTAGTAGCCAAAGTTTTAGAGCTGTGACAAAAGAAGTCAAAAACGTTTATATTTAGGATGTTCTGTCAGTTGGCAACACACATATAAATTGAACCGTGTGCAAATGAATCATGTGTTTCTACCTACACCATACTCACAGTTCAATGGCTTTATTCCACATGATGACATAGCCTGAGAGAGAGAAGGACTCCACATTGACAATGTGTATATTTCCTCTTTCAGTGCCCACGTACAGCCATTTACTCTGGAAAGGCAGATGGCAAAATGTTATCCTGAAAGAGAACACATACAAAAACGGAATTTACAAAAACATAACTTCTTGAAATTTTAAGTTCAAACAGTAAGAATTAATAAAGGAACACGCTGGTTTTTGGATACTGAGATTGATTTTATTTTATTGTAATTTTAATACTTTTTTGTTTTAATTATTTAATCAGCTTGTTATATGTTGATCTGCGTTTTTAAATGTGTTTTTATTTAACTCTGTTATTATGGGGCTTGGTCACGATTGTAAGCCGCTCCACGTCCCCTTGGAGGAGATAGTGGTGGGATATAAGGATAAAGTTGTTGTTGTTGTGAGCCTTGAAGTTATTTTTTATGTTGACCTTAATTCAAACCAACCATGGGATTTTTTTGACGAGACTTGTTCAGTGGGCACTGCCATGGCCTTCCTCTGAAGCTACGATGTGTGACTTGCCCAAGGTCAACCAATAGGTTTCCATGGCTGAATGAATATTAAAATCCTAGTGTCCAGAACTATGGTACATAATTATCCCATCTTCTATGATGCAAAACATGTAAAATAATTAAAATAATCCAAAATGAGAAATTATGCAGAAACCCACAATATATCCAAACAGATAATTGAATATGGAGATATAACACTGGTTTATAAAGTGCTTTGCTTTCAAACAAGTAGAAAAATCACAGTCAAGTGCAACTGCTTTACAAGAAAACATAAAATACAAAAAAAAAGATTATGGACAATACAACGAATTTCAAAAGGGAAAAGGGAAATAAAAAGCGCTAGATAAGAAACAATTTAACAAGTAAAAGATCTAGTAAGTAAACAATTACAATTTTATACAGATAATTTCTAACTATCTACAGTTACAAACATGTGTAATAGTTTGTATTTTAATCTGATTATTTAATTGTTTAATCTATTAGTTTTAAATGGTTTTAAGTGTTTTTAGATATACATTGTATTTCACTCTATGTTATACTCCCTGAGCCTTGGGAGGCTACAGATGAGAAACAAAAATAACAACAAGAACAACAACAGAATATAAAAAATTGGTAGCCCATTTTATCATAAATCTTTCATTTGTTCTTCCATATAAAATTTTATCAACAGTTTAGACCAGTGGTTCTCAATCTGGGGGGTCATGACTCGCAGGGGGGTCATTTGGCAATATTGGAGGGGTTGCGAGGCCACCTCTTTTGGCCCCGCCCCCGAGGGCGTGAGCCAGGAGAGGGCTCCTTCACATGAGGCCTAGCCTCGCACAAAGCCTCCCTCGCGCTCTTGCTGGCCTGCCTCGCGCTCTCCTTCACACGACGCCTGGCCTCGTGCAAAACCTCCCTTGCCTACCTCACGCTCTCACTGGTCGGCAAAGGTGCGGGCCAGGTGAGGGCTCCTTTGCGCAAGGGCCTGGCCTCACGCAAAGCGTCCCTTGCCTGGCTCTCGCCACTTGCCAGCCGGCAGGGAGGTGAGCCAGGCAAGAGACTCCATGTAAGGCCAGGTGGCGTGGTGGATCCTCCCGTACCCGGCTCTCACTACCTGCTGGGCTTGCCGGAGGCACAAGCCTCCCTGTCGGATGTGGGCCCAGACTCCTCCAGAATGCACCAAGCAACAGCAACTTCCTAATTTCAAGGTATGTATATTTTCCCCAAACTTCTCCAGTATTTTATGTTGGTCATGGGAGTTCTGTATGCCAGGTTTAGATCAATTCCATGATTGTTGGAGTTCATAATGCTCTTTAATGACAGGGGAATTATATCTCCAAGCAACTGCAACTCCCAAATGCCAGGGTCTATATTCCCCAAACCTCTGCAGTATTTTCTTATGGTCATGGGAATTCTGTATGCCAAGTTTGATTCAATTCCATGGTTGTTGGAGTTCAGAATGCTCTTTAATGGCATTGGGAACTATACATTCAAGCAACTACAACTCTCAAATGTCAGGGTCTATTTTCCCCAAATGTCCAGTATTTTGTGTTGGTCATGGGAGTCCTGTATGCCAAGTTTAGTTCAATTCAATTGTTGGTGAAGTTCAGAATGCCCTTTGATGGCAGATGAACTATGCATCCAAGCAACTGCAACTCCCAAATGTCATGGTCTATCTTCCCCAAACTCCACCAGTTTGGGCATATTGAGTATTCATGCCACGTTTGGTCCAAATCCATAGTTGTTTGGGTTCACAATGCATTCCAGTTGTAGGTGAACTACACCTCCCCTAAATCACTGTCAATTCCTCCCAAACCCTTCCAGTATTTTTTGTTTGACATGGGAGTTCTGTGTGGAGGTCTCAGTGGTCTGTGGAAGTCAGAGCTGAATCGGTTGAAGGTACTGCAAATCCCATTATCTGTTTTCCGTACTCCCCCAAACATTTTTTTTCTGATTAATCATGATGCTTTAATTATGTTGAATTTGTAACAATGAAAACACATCCTGCATATTAGATATTTACATTACAATTCATAACAGTAGCAAAATTACAGTTATAAAAGAGCAAAGAAAATAGAAAGGTTGAGAACCACTGGTTTAGACATTTTACCAATCTCCTGTTCATAAATGTACATATATTAAATTCAAATTATGATTTTATTTTTTTTAATCTTAATGAAAGAAAAAAAAGAAAAGGCTTCTTTCTTAGATACAGAAATAAAATCAAGAAAAAATGAGGTTTCAAACTTGTGTCTCTCCAGCTGTTTGGGCCTCCAACTCCCAGAATCCCGAGCTAGCTTGTCCAATGGCCAGAAATTCTGGGAGTAGAAGTCCAAAACATCTGGAGGGCCACAAGTTTGACACCACTGGCTTAAAAAATTATTATTTCTTCGGAATAATTCTGCACAATAAAGGAGAGCACAAACCTGCTATGTGGAAGCATAGAACTGGTAAAAAGTCTGACAACTAAACTACTAATTTTAGAAAAAGTCAATATTCATTAGAAGAAAAGCTTTTCTTGAAATCAGAGTTTGTGGGCATGGACCTAACTAATGAAAAAGTAAACCTAAAGTAGGACTGCCACACTAATTCAAGCAAACAATAGTAAACTCCTATTGAATCTAAATGTGATTTGAGTAATTACTTACATAAATGTATGAATACTGAGGCAAGGTCACTTGAGAGGCAATTTGTAAAGGCTTGCAAAGGATTTCCTTTGCTAGTTGTAGGCCATATGTCTCCTTTGATAATACTGTCAAAGCTACTTAAGCGAAACCTTTATCATGATTTGCAGAACTTAGTGTAGTGAATAACAATTAAACACATAGTAATGTTCATTAACAGAACTTCACAGTAACATCTTAAACACTGAGGTTCCAATAAAGCCAAGCTCTCTAGAGTATGGCAAAATATTTTTATACACATTTTTAAATGGCTGTGTTTTGGTGGCTTATATTTGTTAAGTTTTTATTTTTATTTGCTCATTAATTGTAAATGAACATTCTTTTCTTCTATGATGCCTTTAAGATATTTTCATTGCAGAATGCCAACTATTGTGGAGAGCCAGTGTGCTGTAGTTCTTTGAGTGTTGGACTAGGGCAAAGGGAGATCAGATTTCAAATCTTTGTTTGGCAAAGGAAACCCACTGGATGACTTTGGGCAAATCACACTTCCTCATCCTTTGGGGAATGCAATGGAAATTCCTTCTGAAGGAATTCTGTTAAGAAAACCCTGTGATGTTCACTTAAAGGTTGCCATAAATCAGAAATGACTTAAAATATGAAACACAAAGCAACAAAAACAGAGATTCACATTAGAATCAGATTCACTATCATCTTCCACTGTGAATCTCTTTGCTTTTGTATGCTTGGTGTAAATGTCCAAGCAAGACTAATTCTTCTGAAATAATTTCTTATAGGAGGTAATATAGCAGTATATCTTACCAAGAAACCTTCCTAGACACCCCAACACAAAAGTTTTGCTAAAGTTACTGTGATACAGAATGAAATAAATACAGATTCAGACCTGGAAAAATATTTCATGTTTCCTGACAGGCTGACTCTGGATACATAGTAAGAAGTAACTGCAAGCTATGCTGGAAGATGTCAAAAAACAGGTATCGGATCTTTTTGAAGCAAGCTTTTTAGCATTGCTGACAAATCTGTTCTCAGCTTTTCCTAATTTTTTTCTTCTCCCATGTACATTCTGCAATTTGGATCTCATAAGCCTGCTCATGAGATGCCGAATTACTCTTGTTAATACAGATGCAGCACATTGATTCAGAACATTAGTTCCTTCAGAAATTATTGAGAACAATATTGCTAACATCTAGTCTGATGTAAATTATTCTGAGTCTAATCATTTGGATCTGTCTTTGATTTCTACCCCATTTTTGTTTAAACTGCATTATATGGTCATAGAGTCAAGCATTTAAAACTGCAATACATTCTACACTGATCATATAAAGTAGTTCAAACTGTATTATTGGACAGGGTAAATTGAGCCTTACTGAAAGGCAAAAGACTATAAACATAAGACAAAAGTTCATATTGTTAAATCATAGATGTATGGGGGGTCCACATGTTCATTCCTATATATGTATGTGTGTATGTGTGTGTAAAATATAACATTGTCACAGTCACCTTTACAAACAAAATTTCCATATATTCACATATTCTGATTCCTGTTTTCCTAGCTTTTACATTTCTATCCTTATCTACTACTTATACCCTATCCATTTTTTCTCCTTCCCTCTTCCTCCTTCCCCCCTCCCTCTGGGAACACTTGTATCTCTGCTCTTATGTATTATTTGTTCTACAACTGTTGTCTATGTGTTCTCCAAAAGAAATGCTGCTGGCATGGTTGTACAAAGGCTTAATATAATAAGGTATGAAAAGCATATGTAAGACACAAAAATAAGATGAAACAGCTGCCAAAAATAATTTATAGACAGACACCAGCAAGCATGTTAACGCTACTTCAGCATGGAAACAATTCATGGCCCAAAGTGTAGCATTAAAAGGTCATAAAAGAAGAGGTGAGATGAGCCTCCCTCAGGATGGAGTTTTCTCCTGAAACATCCACTCTTGGATCCTAACTAAGATTATTTCTAGAATCATTTAGAAAGATTGGATTGACTACTGATGACCTCAGCAAGCATGAACTCTTGTACAAAAAGGTTTTTCACATATGCTGCTACAAAATATGACTTTAAAAATCACTAGCAGCACCCTGAAATTAGGCTGGGAAGCAAACTTGTTTCCAAACAAAGCCCTATTAAGAACTAAGATTCCAAATTGTGGCTCAACTGCACACCACAGTAATCCATACATTATATAATTAAAGCAAGTGTCACTGGTATTATGTAACATGCACAGACCACAATGATTTAAGCCCAGGGTATTTCATAGTCTGTCTTGCTCTACATGAATGTGCCTACACTTTGAGACTTTAATCCTAGAATCAACTGTGTCTACCATCAAGAGTGGCTAAATCGACAGATAAATAAAAGAGGGCTTTTTTCTATAGCAGCACCCTTACCAGTGAAATATGGGTTTTCAAGATGGTAAAAACTGAATTGTTTTGTCAGAAATCTAGGTTTTAAAACTGTTTACATTTTTTTTAAGTTTTACTTCTGTCCTGTTTCTATTTTGCTTAGACTTTTATTATTTGATTGTACATCTATTACTTAAGTATTATGAGTGCTCTGAATGCAATTTTCCTGCTTCTTGGCAGGAAGTTGTCCTGGAGTCCCCACGAGGTCTCTTCCAACTCTATGATTCTATGATTAATATATAAATGTAATAACTTGTATAATTGAGAAATTATTGTGAGATTAAACACCTACAATTAAGAATACATAGCAAACAGGAAAGAAGAAAAGCTTTAAATCATGACTTTCCTTCATGTTTAAAAGTCAAAATATGGTTTGTTTCTTTGATTTGGGGTGTCACCTGAACTGAATCGAAACAAAAAACTAAAATGATCACAAAAGCTATATTAAGTAGGAAAAGCTATTTGGGAACATAAAGCAGTGGTGTGAAAGAATATTTTAATATAGACAAGAACATGCACTTAATCTTTTAAATTTAACATTAAGCCACTATGTTAATAACTTCTGGAAGTGCCTTCATGGAGTGAAGAGTATTTTAATTGACTTATTAAAAATTTATAGTCAAGCATTTATGATGTGTCTTTATAAAATTATGTACAGTGCTAGTTAATGGGAAATATTGTAAACTAGGTCACAGTCCCATCTTTTTTTTTACCAGTTGTGCTCCTTTGGACGAATTTTCTCACATTTCTTAAAGTAGAGTATTACACAGCTGAGCCCCCATGTTTGAAGATTTGACTTTTGCAGATTTGATTATCTGCAGATTTGATTAAAATGTTATTTCTAGGAATCTCTAGGTTCTTAAATGTTTTCTCTGGCACAAGTTGACCATATAGTATAGTTTATGCTAGAGGACCTAGAGATAGCTAGGAGGTGGTGGAGTTTTCCCACTTTTGTAGGGGTTCTGTGCACCCAACTATTTTGATTGTAAAGAGTTGATTGTATTCAGAAGGGAGTTAAAGGAAAATTCATTTTCAGTATCTGAATTTCTGTGCAAGTCACTGGATTGGTCCATGTTCTCTTTGGCATTTACAACATAGTCCCTCAGGTGTTCAATATGCCAAGGGTGCTTTGCCGGACTGAAAATCTTCTGTGATAAAAAAGAGTCACTCCAACTATAGAAAATCAATGTCAGCATCAAGCACACACAATAAATTACCTGCAATAACTTGCATACAAAGAATCTGGGAGGAGAAAAAGAGGAAGACACCTTCAAGGAGTTCAGGGGCAGCTTAATTTTTTGTTTCAATCATAAAGAATTAAAAGTCTCAATTTCTTATATCTGATGTTTTGAAATTCTTACAATATAACAAAGTTTAACAAATAATCACTTCCACATATGTCCAATGATTTCTAATCTTATACAGCTGTTTTCACATGACAACCAAGAACCTAACTTGTTTATTTGGCTATTTTTGCATGCCATCTAGTACAGAAAGATGTTAAGTAGTATGTCTGAACATAGTTCACTTAAGAAGGCTTATGAAATTATCTGTTGTTTTAGAAATATATTTTATAAATATATTAAAGGACAAGTGATGAGTCAGAAACCATAGAATTGGATTTTAGTCAGTGACTTAATTCTAGCACAAGAGCTATTTGTCTATTTATATTTACAAAATAGAATATTTTTGGTCCAGAAGACATAGCATAGTACTACAGGAATTAGTAGACATTATGTGAGTGGTAACAGTTACATTAATTTTCACATACTTTTAAAGTTATCCAGGACTACTGGACATTCTCGGCTAAGAACATGAAGTAACACAGAGTATAACAATCCAAATTTCTAAATACTAGAAAATTCAGAGTATGTTCCTTACTGGCTTCTGAGGTGTCATTAGAGGTTCACTTGAGGTTTCCTAGTGAAATAGGCTCTCCTCTTCCTGTAGGAAATGTATACTCACAAATGGAAGCAATGGCTACTACTGTGGGCAAATGTGAGAGGCAAGGAATCCCCCCCTCCCCCATATCTTTCTTCATTAGTGCTGTCTCCTTCTCAAGGGCAAAGACAGCAATATTGAGCTCCCACTGAAACCAGCAAGCAGGCAATCACTTGGAAGGTAGGTTATCCTTCTGACCCATTCAGGGGAAATGTAAAAACAGCTAGCCCATGTTGGCAGTCAGTAGATTAATTTGGTCTTTATTCAGGCTTTAAATGTCATTTTCAGTATTGTTGCACTGTCTCAATTCTGATAACTGGCAATTTTGAGATGTGACTAGATCCATTTTGAGGGGAGATGGGACCTCCAGTCTGGGCATCTCTGTAAGGCAGTGGTTTCCAAGGTTTGGTCCTTCGGGTGTTTTGGACATCAGCTTCAGATGGCAGAGCCAGTTTGGACAGTAGTCAGGGGTTCTTGGGAGCTGAAGTGGAAAACATTTGAAAGGCCATGCATTTGGAACCACTGCTTTAAGGGAATTTGGGGTGTGTGTGTGTGTGTGAAGGCAATCAAAAGGGTAGCCAGGCAGATGACATAGGGAACATGGAGTAGCAGAGGAGGAAAGTTATCTGTTGTACCTCTTAAGCTCTAAACTGAGTTGTACAGAATTAACAACTCTTAATATCCACAATTAAACTCTCTCAAATATTCAACAGAGTTATGCAAAACATGATAAAGGAAACTAATCAATCACACAGCTGAGAAACACCAAGCCTGAAAGACAAGTGTGGGAATCCAAAGGCCACCATTGCAATTTTTAAAACAACAGCAGATTGTAGCAGCAACGTACAGAATCTATATTATCTCTACTGCTTTCACTGTCACTTGGAATTCTTTGCCTTTTTTCATTGTTTTATGAATCCTTTTCTCTTTCTCTCTCCAGCTCTCTCCATCATGTGTTTCTGGATTAGGCCTATAGGGAAAGTGTGACTTCACAACCAGGGAACACTGTTATCACAACTACTGCAAGGTGGTTTTCTCCTCTAACCTTTTCTCTTCCATTTACTCTTGCTTTCTCCAACAAACCAGAAAGTAAGTGACATCCTGACCCATTTTGCTTTACTGCCAAACTGTAGAAATCTATGATCAAGAATCTACAAAACTGGGCACAAAAAATATGCCATCTGCTCACTGAAGGGCAACTTAGTATCTCATGCATTCTGCCAATCTGAATGGATATTGTTTAAGTAACTCTTACCTTTCTCTGTTAAATTTTAGAGAATGTAGTATAGCAGGCCTCTTCTGTCGCAAGTTCCATAAGTGTAAGGTATCATCAGCCAAGGCACTCACAAGGGCTCCCTTGAAAAAAAATGAGATTTTTTTTTTCAGGACAATGTGTACAGATTGGAGAACTACTATATTTTGCAAGGATTTTTAGGAGGATTATATAACTATTTTCAAATCAATTAGCTGCTTGGCTGGCATCACAAAAGAATCTATACCAGTGGTTCCCAAACCTTTCAAAAGACCCCCCCCCCCCCAGAGAACCGTAACTTTGTTACTAAGCATTGTAAACCGACACAGTTCTTCCTATTTTCATCTACTTCTATCGCCTGAGTGTTTTGTCTAATGTAGTATGTTAGGAAATAAAAATAAAACATTTTAAATGTAACTACAAACTTTTAGTTTGGTACAGGAAAATATTCAGTTCACACCTAAAGTGATGAATGAAATTGTTTCATTTTTGTATTTAAAATAGTTTTTAAAATGGGCTTTAGGTTCGACAGATGAAAACATAAACCCAGGGTGGCATCCAACCTATTCCTCAATTTGGTTTTGATGTAAACATAGGCTGAAAAACCTGATTCACATTGACAGGAAGACACAAAGGGGAGCAGAGCTCAGACAGCCTTTCTGCTACTGACAGGTATATGCCTATCAATCCTGCTCAAAGTCATTCAGTAGCATAGATTCAAATTTTGTTTTTAAAGCAGAGGTACACAGAATTTTAATAAGATCTTCATTCTCTGGCACAGACTTTTAAAAAGATTTTATTTTTAAAAAAATCATTTTACATGGATTTCATATAATGCTTTTGTGGAACCTTAAGAGGTTCCACATAATACATTTTGAGAGCCACTACCCTGTATGAGTCACTGAAGATGGATTAAGATATAAAACATCCTTTTCCCTGTTATACCTGTTCAATAATATCAATAGGAAGAGGCTACAAATCAGAACCCCAAAGTTGCTTTTCAACAAAACAGAATATTTTTTATAGCAAATCATGAATTGAAGTTCCTCATCTTTCATTCATATACAGAAAATGTTCAAACTTGAGTCTGTTCTATTAACAGTGAAACCTATTTTACCATCTGAATGCAGTCATCAACAAAAAAGATACTCGATTTCAATAGCAATACAACTCAACCCTTCAGAATTGATTTCTTTGGAGCTATTTTCATGGAGCAACTTCCCTTTGGCTGCTTTGAATGCATGTATTCTTTCTATATGCAGAGTAATGTGTGTTAGAGCAAGTTTATTTACACATTTGTGAACCTTGTCCTTTCTATGTTGTACACCGCTGTGAGTCGCCCTCGGGCTGAGAACAGCGGTTTATAAGCAAAGTAAATAAATAAGCAAAGTAAATTTTAAAGTTCCTGAATTATCTTGATGACTGAGCACTTGACAGAAGAACAAGACAAGTTTACCAACCTCATTGATCAGAAACTGAAGCTGGATTACTGCAGCACCACTATCATGTTGGCAGTAGCATTCGACTCCTGGCCGACCAAAACTGCATACATTTTATTAAGGTCATTAGCCACATATGACTTTTCATGGAAAACAAAGTTATGTAAAACTTCATATATTTAACACATTTATTATTGTGTTCAATTAACAATTTCTACAGTGTCAGTATAACTTTGAATAGAACCTACAGTTAAAACAAATGAACCAGTTTTCCCTCATTGATTAAGGTTGGAATTTTAGTTCATAGTTTATATAAAATTTAAGCCTCACTGACAAGATTTTTCAGTTTTCTACAACTTTGCAAAACAACTGTGGCACTAATATTTTATCACATAAGAGTGAAAGGTTACATAATCATCAGATGTTAATATTTTGAAAGAGGTCACATTCTTAAAAACCAATGAAACATTCCATTATTTTGAAGACACTAGAATATAAGCTAAGATTTTTCTAAAAGGTTCCTTTGTTTATTAGAATATTCCTGATTGTTTTTATTGACAATGTTTTTTTCAGAAATGCTAACACAAAACCTACAGACAATATGAAAGTATAAGGCAAAATATAATAATATATAATAATATAGACAGTAAAGACCAATTTTATTAATCTACTTTCTATATCTACTAGAACTACCACTACTACTAAACATAAACTACAGACAATCTACAGTACCTCTAAGGGCTTTAACACTTTCTGCCTCAATTTTTCATCCTCAATAAAAGAAGAAAAACCATCAATGCATTATTTCCTGGTAAAATGACACTTTTCTAATAAAAAACACACACATAATACAGGTTTAACCTCATCTTTGCTGAAGGAAGGTAATAATAAATCCCATTCTTTCTTGAACTTGATTAGAGATTTCTCTTTAATCAACTTCATGAGCTTGTCCATTTCCACTAATTCACACATCTTTGTAAGCCGGTCATCTTGCATTGGGGCAATAGGTTCTTTCCATCTTTGATCATCTATGATTCTCGCTGCCGTAGTAATATATAACATTAGTCTTCAAGATTTTCTATAGAGTTGATCATCTAGCATCCCAAGCAAATAAAGCTAAATATGAGATGAAACCTGAACTCTAACAATTCTTCTAGTACCAGATCTATTAGCATATTCCTAAACCATCTATCATTATATCTCAAGAGAGAATAGTTGATAAGTACAATGTAAAACATGAAATAATTATTCATAAACTATTGTTAATATAAAATGGGCAACAGCAAACCGGAACTAAGCTTTAGGCAGTGAAAATAAACCAACCATTCAAATGAAGGCAGGTTTAGCATTAGCTGGGACTCTGGTGGGAAAGACAATTCATAACTGGGAAACACAGGCCTTATATAAAACTTAAATCTCTACATAAAGCACTGTCTCTATATGTAGACTTCACAAGCATGCTGCAGTTTTAAAATGCTTCTGTTATTGTTCTTTTCTTTGTAAAACACCATGTACACTGAGCAAGTGATTTGAGCATTAGACTACAACTAGAACAGGACTAAAATCCCTAGTCAATCAACAAATATACACTGGATAGCCACGGACACAATTCGCAGATTCTTTTTGCACGGTCTGCCAAAGCTTTAATGGTGCATCTTTAATGGTCTGCCAAAGCTTTAATGGTGCATCTTTTTTTACTTGGGTGATGGTTGGAGTTTTTATGTAGATATCTCTCTGTGTGTGGGGGTTTTCTGTAAACTGTGTGACCCAATTGTTGATCTGGTTTGCAGGTGACTAGGATATCTAGAAAAGACAGTTTTCCTTCATTTTCTTTTTCCATGGTGAATTGGATATTTGGGTGGATCCTGTTAAGATGGTCCAGGAACCTGTTTAGCCCTTCTTCTCCATGGCTCCAAATGGTGAAAGTGTCATCCACATATCTGAACCCCACCTCCTCCAAGATGAACTGAACCACCTAAACTGGGCTTTACAGGCCAGTGGATACTCCACCTAAGACATCAGAAGAGCTGCAAGACCAAGAACAAACCACAAGAGTAAAGACAAAGATACAGAGGAAAAATGTTCTTGCCATACACATCAAGGGAATCACTGACAGCACAGGGAAGCTGATGAGGAAACACAACATACAAACTATCTACAGACCCACCAAGAAAATCCAAAAAATGCTACGTTCAGCAAAGGACAAGAGGGATCCTCTCACTTCTGCAGGAGTCTACTGCATACCATGCAGCTGTGGACAAGTCTGCATAGGGACCACCAAACACAGCGCCCAAACACGAATCAAGGAACATGAAAGGCACTGCAGACTACTTCAACCAGAGAAGTCAGCCATAGCAGAGCACCTGATGAACCAACCTGGACACAGCATATTATTTGAGAACACAGAAATGCTGGACCCCTCGAACAACCACCATGTCAGACTACACAGAGAAGCCACTGAAATCCATAAGCATGTGGGTAATTTCAACAGAAAGGAGGAAACCATGAAAATGAACAAAATCTGGCTACCAGTATTAAAAAACTCTAAAATTACAACAGCAAAACAACAGAGAGGAAACAATCAGGGACAGCTAATCACCTCTCAACAAAAGATTCCCTCAGGCACTAACAAGCCACACCAAAAATCTGCCAGGCCATCAAATGCTAATCAAGGTGGTCAGTTGAAACATTCACACCTAGCTCCAACAGACAAGAGTTCTTTGTCCCACCCTGGTCATTCCACAGATATATAAACCCAATTTTCCTAGTTCCAACAGACCTCACAACCTCTGAGGATGCTTGCCACAGATGCAGGCGAAACGTCAGGAAAGAATGCCTCTAAAACATGACCATATAGCCCGAAAAAACCTACAACAACCCAGTGATTCCGGCCATGAAAGCCTTTGACAATACACATCACATTCTCTCAGCTTCAGAGGAAGGCAGCTGCCAAGAAAATCCTGTAACCAGGTCATGCTGAGATTTTTTTAAATTATGGGCCAGTGTGAAATATAATTTTCTGATACCAGTATCACATGTCAAAATTCTAAATAGTAAACTATGATGTTTTTCTGTTTTTTTCCTAACCAATACCACCTTTATGTGATGCTTTTACATACTATTCTTAAAGAATTCTTTCTTCTCTGACAACACTGATTAAAACTATGCTAATTCAAGCACTCAGGTGAAGGGAAGTGTATGCAATAGTGCGTGTGTGGTACTAGCAATAAAAGATTGGGTGGGGTTTGGGGAAGAAAATAGAAAACCAAATACATAAACACTTCACTAGAGTAAGTAAACCACAACTTTATTGGTTAAGTGGAAACACCTTGGCCTAAGACACAACAGAGTCAGATATTGTAGGCATTATAACTACATATTAATTCTTATGTATTAAAATTATATGTATCAAAATTATATGTATCAAAATTATTAATGCTTAAATGCCTTTGAACCCTATTTGAAGAAGGATAAATATATGTATTTCTTAAATGTGCTGGGATAATTTGTGGACTGAAATCTTTTTATACAGTTTCTAAGACTAGGGAACTTATCACATTAACCTATGACAAATTTGTGGGGGTCTGGGAGTGGGTGTGGGGAACCTATTGCCCCATGCCCTGCATCGCCCCATCCCACAGAGGAGGCATTTGTCGCCTGGATCCCCCCTCCCCCATTGTTGAAAATGCAAGACAGGAAGCCTCTTATGTTGCCATGGTGGCATATGCTGCTTCCTCTCTCCTTTTGCCATGGATCCCTCACAGAACTAGATATCCGTCATGGGATGTGCTCCGTAGCAAAAAGGGAGAGGAACCAGTGTACGATGGGCAAATAAGTTCATATGATGAGGTTGCTAGTTTCTCCTTCATATCTAACAGCATATTTGGATATGAAGTTTAAGTAAACACTGATAATACTGCACTTTCCAAAGCTTCTTCATCACAACTAGTGAAGGCTCCCCTCATAAAGATGATGGTATCTAGGTGTACTTATCCATCTAGATTTGAGTGTTGTATGTATCTACTTGTATGCCCCTAAATTAACTTCCTTTAATTTGGTAGACTTGATTTCACACAAGCTATCAAAACAAAGTGTTTGTGGCATTTTGAGCAAGTGAAATGATCTTAGTATTTAATTTCCATTGGGGGGGGGGGGAGAACATCTCTCTTTGCGGGGAAACAGAAAAAAATATAAATGTTTTTGAACTCATTATTCTCCAGGCCTTCAAAAAGCTATGGTGTGACGTATATTCTTCACAAAAAATGTATGTATTCAGCTGTTTCCAGGTTATCGGAAAAACACTTCTTCAGATCTTTAAAAAAATCATTTCCTAAGTTGAGTTTTGAAAATTTTGGAAGTTAATGAGGAAATAAAATGATCAACAATACTTTTAAAACTAGAGGTTACATGAATTACATATAAACAGGTATCAAAGGTTAGAAAGATAACATTCCTTTGTCAGCCTTAACACCAAACAGCAATGAATATCACTAAGCCAATAATTTTAAATTTAAAATCAACTCCCATATACATGAATATTAGTTTCTGTCTGTACAAGTCATAAACCTTGATAAAGAGAAATTACTGTTCTATAACAATGTGCTAAGTGATGCAAGATACAATAAACAGCTGTCACAAAATCCATCATCCTCTATCATACTCCTTTTATTTTAAGGTGAAGTTATTGACTATAAAAATAAGCATTTTTTCATTCAAACAAACAACAGTTCAATTTACTATGTGTTTTACATAACACTTGCTTATTGAATCTACAATTAAAATGTGTACATGAATGGTATTTACTTATTGAGAAATAAAACAGAGCAATGCATCATCCTGTTCACAAAAGGAATTTCACTCTTTTTTACAAAAAATTTGAAATAGAAGTTTTCACAGTATGATCTCTTGGAAAGGATATACATCACCTTATCCAATTTCTCCCAATTATTATTAGCATGCTCAATCTTCATAGAGCTACTCATTTAAAAAAAAAACAACAACATGGGAGATCTACAAAAACTCAAGTTTAAATAAATCTGTTAGTTTAAGCAGCACTACAATACGTTGGGTTGTTTTGTGGGCTTAAACTAGAACAGCCACCTATTTCAAAATCCAACACACATTTATCTGGAATCCATGGTATACATTAGGATTTGTATTTCAATAAACTCATCATAAGCACTCTTTTCCTGGTGATGGCACTGTGTGCTTCCAGGAGGCAGGGGCATATAGTGACAGTACTGCTGCCCAGAAAAAAAGAGAAATAACTGTTATAAGCAGTGTGATGGAGACTGTGTCTAGCAGTTGAACCTTTTCCCAGAATTGCACAGAGGTGATGAGAAAAAAATATACTATTGATTGTTGCTAAGAGCAAAGAACTGCTGGCTTCAATGAGTCTCTTTCTCCAGTGCCTGTTTTCCAAGTGAGACTTCCAAGAACATTGTGGATCTAAGGAGCCACACAGAAGCCTGGATTTGAATTAACAGGCTGCTCAGATCTAGAACACCCCCCTCTTGATGACCAACAAGGATCGTCTGCTTTCCCTTACTGCCATTACACCTACAGTCTTTTCCAACCACATGCTGTGCCACCACCTGCACTAGAATAGTTCTGCCAGCACAGTGCACCAACATGATTCTGTCCAAAATCTCCCAAAATGATTGCTAAACTGAAATATTACAGTTTGCAATATCTTAATGGTCACTATAAAAGGTTTGTTCAATTTAATTATATTCAGTGGGAAAGTATTCATTCAGTTTTGAATTATCACAGTGCTTTACATAAGCAACATCATGATTTATCATAGATCTGATTTTAAGAGCAGCAGAAGCCAGGATATCTAAAAGCCCATTACAAGGCAATGTGCAATTGATATCTGCCCTTATTTATCAAACAAGTAAGTGATGCAATGCCATGCAAATGATAAAGCAAAACTTTAGATATATGATCACCTAAAAACAGCAGAGACAAAGTGCAACATACTTCAGCATGCATCATGCTGTCCAACAATAATAAAACACAGCAATTTTCACTAATTTCAACATTACATAAAGTATGCTTATTAAGAAGAATTATTTTGCTCAATGGTGCTTGCTTTATCAAAACATACATGGGGCTAAGTCCGTTTCTGATCAAATAATATTACATAACCCCTAAATAACACAAAATGTCCTATAGCAACTGTTAAAAAGTTTTCTAAACATTTGTAATTATTTAAAAAGCAGACAGTTGCATTCACTACAGAACAAGCCCTGTGCTGAAATTGCTATGTACTTAGATATAAGGGAATCTCAAGTTTGGATATGTAAGCAGCTAAATGTGACTATTAGCAGATGGAAGCATTCTATTCATTTATATTGTCTTCTACTCCTTAACAAGCTGTTGTTGTCTGTATTATTGCTGTTCTTCAAGTGAGCGAACACAGGTCACCCACAAACAGAAGATAACAAAATCAGGACTCGCACCTCTCTTCCTGCAATAATAAGATCTACAGCATTTATGACAGGCTAACTGCAAGAGAAAAGTCTCATTTGAAAGCATCCTGTGTGGATATTTTTTAAAGGACATCTTTTCTATCATCACAAGAGTACATCCTTTTGATCAGAGATCACTGATTTTCAAGGCACACAAGAAACAATCAGCTATTTAATATCATGGACTTCTGACCTGGAAGCTTAATTGGCTCTTTCACATACTGTGAATGATCACAAGTAAACAAACCCTGCTTCACTGGACCGAAGTTTTCATCCAATTCCTCAGTTTTATTTGCTGCACCATACTGTATTTTATTGCATATTTAGTAGTCATGTGCATTTGGGCCAAAAGACATACCATTTTCGGGTCCATTTTTGTCTGACCCCTCATTTTGTTTACCAGAAAGTTACCTGAAAGGGCTGTTTCATTCATATAGATTTGGCCTATTGGCTGCAATGTGAGATTTTAAAGGTTCAATCCTCAGCCATTTAAGGCTTATCTGCATGGAACCTACCTCAGTTGTAGACCCCCATTGACAACTGCAGGCCTGCCAAGTTTCAAAACAATTAACCAATCTACTGATTTTTAAGAGTTATTTTAATGTTTAAACATAACATTTTTAAAAATAAGACAAATCACATGAGAGGGTTCTGGGAATTGTAGTTGCTGGTTATGTCCATTCTCAGCCAATCTGAGCATGGACATCACCAGGCTTTTTACTGGCTAAGAGACACACAGAGAGAAAAACTTCAACTCCCATCATTTTCCAAGAGGAACTTTCAATGGCCACACTATGCTAGTGCCACTGGGAAAGCAAGTTCTAAGGGCCTTCTCTAGAGGAGGAGGTAACTTTCCAAAAAAAATGGAGGCTTCTTCTGCTGGGGAGAAAAAAGACGGCATAGATTCCCCACCTCAGGTATTTTGTGGACTTAACTCTTTCCGAAAATATCGTCTCTCTGAATTTGTTTCACTGTTTTTTTCGTCTCTCTCTTCCCCTTTCTGTTTTTGGAAATTACATGGAAATGACCCTCCAAAAACTACAAATATTTTAGTTAACAGTGATTTATTTATTTATTTACTTTACTTGTATACCGCAGTTTCTCAGCCCGACGGGTTTACAACAAGGATAAGAAACAATCAACAATATACAATTTAAAACCATAAAAGCATAATATACAATATTGACACAACAATAGACAACACAATGCATCTCATAACTAAAGTCGTGATCCAATCCGTCGTCCAAATTTCCATTCCTGTAATCATCACATTCATTGTACTGTTTAACCGAATGCCCGTTCAAACATCCAAGTTTTTAATCTTCTTCGGAACACCATTAGCGAGGGGGCTGATCTTACCTCCATAGGAAGGGTGTTCCACAGCCGGGGGGCCACCACAGAAAAGGCCCTGTCTCTCGTCCCCGCCAGCCACACCTGTGAAGCAGGCGGGATAGAGAGCAGGGCCTCCCCAGAAGATCTTAGGGTCTTGGCGGGCTGATAGGCAGAGATACGTTCAGATAGGTAACTTGGGCCAGAACCGTTTAGGGCTTTATAGGCCAACGCCAGCACTTTGAATTGAGCCCGGTAGCAAATCGGCAGCCAGTGGAGCTGGTGCAGCAGAGGAGTTGTATGCTCCCTGCGCTCCGCTCCTGTTAGTATCATGGCTGCCGAGCGTTGGACTAGCTGGAGCTTCCGAGCCCAACTTTAATATTTAGCTGCCATGAGTGCTGTGTAAGCACCAGAAGGGTGGAATATACATTTCTGTATAACTAAAACTAATAGTTTTCCTGCAGATTAAACAGGTCAGACACCTCCCTCTGCACCACAACAACATGGTAGTCTATTTAGTGAGAATATGTTATGTACAGAAAAGGAAATGGGAATATCTAGTCTGCAAGTCTCACGTAGCCCACTAGTGTTCCCTATCTACTTTTCTGCCACCCCCATTTATTCAGCAGCAGTTTGGAGGGCGTTTCCAGAAACCACCGAATGGATTTGGGGAGTCACTTCTGTGTAAGTTTCCTGTCCCCTACCATTTTTCCCTTCTAAATTGTCCGACTGTTTGAATTATGCTGTGAAAAGCTTCTATTTGGGTTACTCTAAACTTTTAAATAATTGACTGCAGCCAGAGAGAAGGAATGAGGCTGTGTGAAAATGAAACCTGGACAATCTGGATAGACCACTCATGTCACCAGCATTTCATCTGATGCATCACAACCAGTACTAGCATGAAAGGGCCTCACTGAGGAAATAAACTCTCCAAACTGGCCCCTGAACTTTAAACGTTTCTCAACCCAATAAAAGAATATACAAATAGTTCAATCAATGACCTGTAATCTTATTCCCTTCTTTCTAGTTACTAATCTGCTAGATGATTAGAAATGTTAAAGAAATGTTTTCAGCAAAACAGAGAAATTTCTTACATGTGCTTTATAGTAATACTCTGCCTAAATAGATGTCTCTTACTAACATTCTTCTGATAGGCAAATATAATGAATTTTAAAAACAGTCCCATAGGTACAACAGTACAACTAGACAGTGAAGTTCAAATTCTCTATCATTAAAAAGCATGGTCCATTAAAAAGGTCTCATCAAACAATGTCTTCTGTTCTAATTCTACTAAAAATAGTTAAGAAAGATGTCTTTAACTTTAAATGTAGGAACTCAGCAAAAGTAGTTTGAAGGTTGTAACTTTCATACAAATCATCCTATTTTAATTAATGAAAAATTCCCAAGCTTACCAGCCCAAACTTCTGTTTGAAAGAATGTTTTGTGTCTAATTAGAATATTTATTAATATTATCCTAATTGTTATACCCTGTCTTGTATCATGGTCAGAGGCATCCAAATAAAATAAGATTAACCTATTTAAAACAAGAAATGTAAAACAGTACAGAATAATTTAGATAGACTAAAAGCATTTTAAACAACTTAACAAGTTAAAACACATGATTTAATGCATGTTTCTTATATTAATATAAAATTCATATTCATTTATTACATAACATTAAATTTAATTACATGAACTTGCTTGTAAACAATTACTCTGCATTAATTAAAATTAATCTGATTTCAGAAACAATATTAAATAGCTTTTTTTAAAAAGCAGCAAATCTGCCTCCAAATGTATTCTTCATGTCTACTGTGGTTTCTACAGAATTCATATTTGCTAAATTATATATTTTTCCTGGGAATTTGAGCACAGCTCTTAATCAGATGGATAGGGCACACTACTGCAGCCAGACAAAATACAGAAACATCTGGGTGCTAGCTCTTCTCTAACTACAACCACTTCTATTATTTCACTTAAAACATGAATTTACAGTGTAAGCTTTTTAGCAAAAAATGGCCACAAATCTTGTGTGTTAAATAAAACAGTTACATAAAGCCAATTGTTTGCTGAATTGTTAAATTCATTTTTTCCTTCCTGTGGCCTCATTTTATACAAATCTGCTTAAAAAGCTTTGTATGCTATTTAGAGGCTTCTACTATATGGTCTCTAAAACAGTGTATGTTACTAGGACTGTGAGAAACAGAATTTCAATCTATAAAAATCATAGGTTGAAAGTAGCAGTGCAAAGATGGAAACAAGACTGGTGGCTGAATTTCATACTGATTTCAAAACTGTCTTCAACAGGTAATTTCATTTAGAGAATATGCACGCCTGAGCCTCCTTCTCCAGCTCTAGTCCTAAGCAAGCACTAGTGCCCACCAATAATACATGCATCTCCAACTGAGCATTTCTTTCTTCAAATGCAATACAGTTGCAATAAGATATTGGAATATAAAGGTTTATATGTATTCGGCATACTGGAGGATCCTAGTTCTTGGAAGGTAACTCATGTTACAAATCGTCAGGAATAGGATTAGAATAATTTACACAGAATACTATGTATACTCATACACACACTTTCAAATGAAAGTTGTAGGTCATTTAGGAAAGCAGCATAGCACACTACCACTATGTTTAGTTACGAGTTTTCTGGTATTATGTTTCCCCAGAAATATTTCCACTGTATTTTCTCAATAATATAAACTGACGTGTTTTTTAGAAAAAGGTTCTGACATAAACGTGTATGAATATTGTGCAATTACTTAAGCTGGGATTCAAAATTCCATTCACAGAATGGAGCTATCACACATTCTTCTGCAGACTCATACCCACTGTAAATATCAGTACCTTGGGAACTGAAGGACATTTTGAAACAGAATAGCACAATGACAGGGTGCAGAAGGATGGAACTGAGATGTCTGCCCTGTACTGAGTGATATACACAACCACAGTAGATTGCTGCACTATATGATCACAGCAGCCAAATTTACTCTGGAAGAACTCTGCAACACTTACAATAGAAGAGTGGAAGATAAAAATGAAGGACTTCACTGAGATAAATAAACTAACCTGCTTATTGGGGGGGGGGGGGGGGGGGAAATGTAAGAAAATTTGAATGATTGGAAAACTTTTACTGACTTTTTTCACGAAGAAAAAGATTTACCAATTTTAGGTTTTAAAGACTAATTTGAAAAGTATTCTTGCTCAAGAAAAGAGACAACACTAAGAAACCTTGAGGGTGGTGCCTATGTTATTCTTTGTAGTTGAAGGAAGATAGATCGTAAGTCAACTACTTTTCCTTTTTATACTTTCTCTTTCTTCTTTTCTATGTTCCTTTATTTTTCTTAGCACTTTTTGTATTTCTATTCTTTACTTATTATCTGAATTTTTTTTGTTTCACGTCGTTTTAAAAATCTTCCAATAAAATAAAATAAAATAAAATAGAGATGTCTGTCCTGTAGAAGCCAAATGTCTTTGGATCAATGCTATAAAGTTGTTTTTAATATGTTGATAAAAATGTATTATGTCATGCCTGGGGAAGAGCAGCGCTTGCGCGAGCAAAGTGCAATGGAAATGTTTTTTTCCCCTACAAGTCAGAGAGATCAAAGATCACTTTAAATGAAAATGGTTTTGATTCCACTTGTTGGGAATTTATTCTTTTTACATCTACATGGTTAAAAACTGTGGGGTTACTTATATCTAACTAGATCATAATAGAGAAACTAGGCAAAACTCCATTGGAAACAAGAATATTTAGAGTAAACCACAACTGGGTAAAATATATTGCTTTTAAAGCTTTAAAGAAGTAGTGTATGTGTTCTAAGTTTAAAATGGAGAACTATTATAATCAAGTATGGATTAGGCCTGACAGTGGAACATGTGGATTTAGTGCAATGTTTATTTCGTAAATGCTTCTCCTATTCTTTTTCATAGTTCAGCAGGCAATGCTCTAAAGAAAGTTACAAAAACAAACAGGCATTTCTCTGTTCATTAGATGAGGTCCATTACCATGTTATGTAGTTCTACTACTTGCTAACTAGTTTTTCCCTCTGGATTTATATAAAGTTTTTCCAGACACAGAGCTCTTACACTATGAGTCAAAAGGCACTATGCAGCTATATGATATTCTTGTCCTTAAAAGAGTTTTGTGGTAAGGAAAACAACAGATGGAAGATGTTATCTGGGCCTCATTTAAAAACCTTATGAATAAAGCAGGATGAATGCACAATAATCATACAGACCTTGGGGTAAAGATACTGAGATTTCCAGCAATCTTATTTAGAGTGTTCCAGCTAACACCATATCTATGCTCATGCAATCAGACAGAATATTTAAGAGCAGCATTTAAAAATCAGTCACAGTTAAGGAAGCTTCAATAATGTTTCCTGTTCATCTCATTTCTCATATGGAGATCATTCACTCTTGCCTACTGTAGATTACAAATTATCTTAAAACTGTGACTATTCTAGTTATCTATGAAATATGAACGTCACTTTTGGGAGAGCAACTGATCTCACATCCTCAGTCATTTCCTCTGTGATCAGTAAACATATGTGGATATAACAAACCTTGTAACTTCTGAACTATGCCTGGGATGGGAAGCCCTTCTGAATCTGAGGATTAGACTGAGCCATAACCAAACCAGTGCACCAAATAACACTAGATGAAGGGAATGGCTCCCCACAAACTACTTCCAACTTTATTTTTCCCTGCCAAGACAGACACATGGAGCTCTTCTGTCCACCTGCTCCATATAGAAGGGTGATTCCATTGGCTAGCACATCCCTTAGTAGTAAGAAGTACAAGAAGGAAATTGTTCTATGATCTTAGGAGAGCAGTAGGACTTTACTCCATGGGAGGAGAAAAAAGGCAAAAGGCACCTCCAATGGGCCAGCTTGTGGTACATCAAAAGCCCATATACACACAGTCCAACAGCACCTCTGCCAATAGCAGGGGCCAAAGTGTGCCCATCTCCTGTTCACCAATCCCAGGGCAATTCACAGTGAAAGACAAGTATTCTTTCAAAGATGGAGGATGGAGCAAGAGAAGCAAGGCTGCTGCAGCCACTTCTTTTTTAGCAGGCAAAATATTTGCCGGCTGACTGCAAAGGCCAGAATATGCCTCCCCTTAACAACTGCAACACCTTTTGGTTCCAGGCAAAAAAGATCTGAAGTAAAGTGATTTAACTTGCTTCCTCAAAAGGTTTTAAGAAATGTCAGACTTTTACCACAACAAAACAAACCTATGCTTTCCCCTTTCTAACATCAATGTCTGTAACAAAAGTTATTAATATTGGCATATCAGATCAGGTTTACCAATCATTTTTGTCACTTTATTTCAAGGCTAACACAGCTTTACCTGTGGGTAAATAAAAAAAATCAACATAAAACAGTCTTATAGTTTATAGGGAATAAAGACACAAGATTAATATGCACTGTGTAATAAAGACGGCAGGCCAGCACTGCCACCAATTGCAATAAAGGGAGCTTCTTCTTACTACTGCTACTACTACTAACTGCCAATAGCAACAGCTATGGCCTGCCAAGGCCTTGAGAGAGAGACACACACACACCCTCACCCACAAGGCAGGACAGTGGGATACTACCATTTTATATTAGATTTTACTTTGCTGCCACAAAACATTTAATAAAATTTCTTTTGCTGCCACCTTCTATTGTTTCATAGGCCACCTCCTTGCCAGAATGTTTAAGAAGCCACACAAACTCTTCAGGTGAAATGGAATAAGAATGTGTGGTTTATTTTTGTTCTTAAACAGTAAAGATGCGTAATGGTTTCAATAAACTGAGGGGCTTTACTCATATAGAGAATGGTCTTTAACTTGAGTTACTTAAAAAGCAGTGTTCCACACACAGGAATACAAACAGGTTATTCTAAACCTGTTAATCCTTTTTCCACACCAGCCCTATAACACTATAGAGGTCGAACTATGTTCCTCAAAGAGGTATCTTTTAACAACAGTTCCCAGTTTTTAAAACTCTTCCTCCCTCCCTCCCTCCCTCCCTCCCTCCCTCTTCAAAAAAATTCCTAACCAAACCTTTTAATTCCAAATTCTCAACTGTACATAATGGCTGCCTTAGCTCCTTCCTTTTCCTTTTTGCTCTGCCCATCTCCAGTTGCTAAGCATTTCCTTCCAAGTTCTTCAGCCAATCAAGTTGCACTTTCAGCTACGAAGCTGCCTGATTGCTCCACCCCCTCTGCTCTATTTAGCTTTTCCAAGCCAATCCTGTTTTCTGCCTTTTAGACCAACTCTTTAAGTTAGGCCAATCCATTACACACGGCCATCTATCTAAATGTACTTAATGATATACCAACAACTTGTGACACCAACATCTTGGCGCAATACATATATAACTAAATTCTGATGAGATTTCTTACTGAACTATTTATTTATTTTACTAATCAAAAGAATTACATAATTTCTACTGTCAGCAACTGGTGCCATATTTTACTGCCTGGTGCCAAAATCCTTGAAGTACATTGAAGGTAGGTTTGCTCAGAAGTAAATGCCAAGAACCCATTGCCATTTTACAGTTAACATGGCTTCATTATTATTTCCTTATTGGACATTAGACTATTATTCCTTCTTCCTTTAGTTTCCTCAATAAACTCCCTCTGACAAACTATTTATTTCTGAACAATTTACTCTGAAGATGCAGATTTACAAAATAAAACTCAAAACAAGATATGAAACAGCAAATATGACTCAAAAGCAGAACACAAACTTATAACTTGATCAGAAAATAAATCAAAAAGGCTGGTAAAAGGATCTCAAATACAATTGACAGCACACACACAAAATGCAAGATAACAACAAAAAGAGAAAAATTATTGACCCTTAAAACAACATAACAAAGGTGGAAGTAAAATATGCCTAAAGAATTCCTAGGCCTAAGTGCCACCACCAAAAAAGGTATCGAACTTTGGCAAGCTGAAAAAGGAATTGCTTTAGACACATAAAATGCTTTTTCAGGCAAGGTGACTATGAAACTGTTGAACATCCAATATGTATTACCACATTATTAATAACAAGCACAGATAAAATTCCAGCGACTATAGATTAATGCAAGATACTAATAAATTACATTGAATCAGGACAACATATAACAGCCTGGTTTAGTCACAAGGATGTTCTTATCTCTCAGGCAAGTGGGCACTAAATACTGCTTCATTGTATCTATCAGACACAAGCCGTTCTTGCTTATGCAGCAACTCCTACTAAAGTTAAATCAACATGCCTTGTTGGGCTCTTAAAATGCAGAGTCACTGGGTTATATAAAAGAGAAGCAGCAGCTAAATTATAACTTACAATGAGGTATATAAACTGCCTTAAGACTTTTTGAAGTATTTAAGAATCCTTAAAACTCCTAGTGGAGCAGAGTATTAGCACCATAGTAGAATACCACATAGAGGGTAGTGGTTTTGTTGATAAAGACAACTATATTGTGGATATGATACGACTGGAGAGCAAACCCACAACATTGGAAAGAGAAAGGGCTATAAAATGACTGGAACAGTTCAGATGGTAGACTCTAACCTTCTGTTTTTCAAATAGGCTACTCAGGGCAAATTACTGTGTCATCAAAATAGATATTAAAATTGAGGAAAGCAGCCAGCGGGACATCAAGAAATGTAGCTTCATACTTGTTCAGTGCTTTACTATCGCATTTGGGATATGCCATACATAGGGTTAGAAAAAGCACTAAAGCTCCTTCGTTTATAGGCATCTTTGAAAAATGCTATTTTTCAGTGGATCTTTAAACTGTCTGAAGACATAGAATCCCTCAAGAATATTTCTATTTCCAGATTCATATTTGGCATATATTAATTTGCATTTTGATTACATACACTTGAAACTAATCAAAGTTGAAAGATAAAAGACCCTGGAGAAGGTAGGTAGTGGTAGGCTCCATGGCAGCCCCCTTGGTCTAAAGGTCCTGCTGATTAATGCCAGATCCGTTAATGGTAAGACTGCGGCCATCCAGGACCTGATCCTGGATGAGAGGGCGGATCTGGCATGCATTACCGAGACCTGGTTGGACGAGCTGGGGGGAGTAAATCTCTCTCAGCTGTGCCCACCAGGTTTTGGAGTGCATCAGCAGGCTAGACAAGGGGGGCGGGGAGGAGGGGTCGCAGTGGTCTTCCGGCAATCCATCGCCGTGACCAGATGCGTTGTCCCGCAAGCTTCTGGGTTTGAATGTGTCCACTTGAAGGTGGGGAGCCGTGACAGTGTGGGGTTCCTGTTGGTGTATCGTCCACCCCGAGATCCAGCAGCTTCCCTGTCTGAGTTAGCGGAGGTGGTCTCTAATTCGGCCTTGGTCTCCCAGCGCCTGGTGGTGCTGGGAGACTTTAACATCCACGCCGAGACCACTTTATCTGGCGCAGCTCAGGACTTTATGGCCACCATGACGGCCATAGGACTGTCACAGATAATATCCGGCCCCACGCATCAAGCTGGGCACACTCTCGACCTTGTCTTTGTGGCGGACGACGAATTGATCAGAGTGGAAGATCAAAACATCCTTCCAGTGTCATGGTCTGACCATCATCTGATCACATTTAGACTTACTGCGACCCTAAACCTCCGCAGGGGTGGAGGACAAATTAAGATGGTCCGCCCTAGGAGACTGATGGATCCGGATGGATTCCTGAGGAATCTTAGGGTTCTTCCTGCCTTGGAGCCTGGCGATTCTATCGACGCCTTGGTAACTCTCTATAACGGGGAGATGGCCAGGGCGTTAGATATGATCGCACCCGAACGCCCCATCTCGTTGCGTCGTGACAGGCCATCTCCTTGGTTCACCGAGGAGCTGGCTGTGATGAAGCACACGAGAAGGGGGCTAGAGCGCAAATGGAGGAAATCTCGAGATGTATCTGATCGAACACGGGCTAGAGCCTCTCTTAAGGCATACTCCGTGGCCATACGGGCGGCCAGGAAGTCATTCACGACCGCTCGTATAGCATCTGCAGCAAATAGATCATCGGAGCTGTTTCGGGTCGTGGGAGAACTCCTCCACCCACCTGCGGTGGAGGAGGTCCCTGACGACCCCGCAGCTCGGTGTCGCGATTTCGCACACCATTTTGCAGATAAAGTCGCCCAGATACGCCTCGAGCTCGACTCCAATTCCATCGCAGTGCCTGAAGAGGTGACGGAGGTACCTGCTTGTCCAATTTTGTGGGATTCTTTTAGGCTTGTTCTTCCTGAAACTGTAGAGGAGGTTCTTGGGGCTGTGAGGGCGACCACCTCACCTCTAGACCCATGCCCATCTTGGCTCATTAAATCAGCCAGGGAGGGGTTGGTTGACTGGTTTGTATTGATTATCAATACATCGTTGGAGCAAGGGATTTTTCCATCTGGTTTGAAACAGGCAGTGGTTCGTCCACTCCTCAAAAAAGCTTCCCTTGACTCCACGGTGCTGAATAACTACAGACCAGTCTCCAACCTCCCTTTCCTGGGTAAGGTGCTGGAGCGGGTGGTCGCCTCGCAGCTCCAGGGCTTCCTAGACGATACCAACTACCTAGATCAGGCACAGTCTGGTTTCAGGCCTGGTCATGGCACCGAGACAGCCTTGGTCGCCTTGGTGGATGACCTCCGTAGAGAGCTGGACAGGGGGAGTGTGACCCTGTTGGTTCTCCTGGACATCTCAGCGGCTTTCGATACCATCGATCATGGTATCCTCCTGGGTCGTCTCTCTGGGATGGGCCTTGGGGGCACGGTTCTGTCGTGGCTCCGGTCCTTCCTGGAGGGACGTACCCAGTTGGTGAAGCTGGGAGACGCCTGCTCGGACCCCTGGCCTTTGACCTGTGGGGTCCCGCAAGGATCTATCTTGTCGCCCATGCTCTTCAACATCTACATGAAACCGCTGGGAGAGGTCATCCGGAGTTTTGGAGTTGGGTGCCATCTCTATGCGGATGACGCACAACTCTACTACTCCTTTCCACCTAATTCCAAGGAGGCTTCTCGGGTGCTGGACGAGTGCCTGGCCGCTGTGTCGATCTGGATGAGGAAGGACAAGCTGAAAATCAATCCCGACAAGACAGAGGTCCTCCTGGTCGATCGTAAACCGGATCGGGGTATAGGGTGGCAACCTGTGTTGGACGGGGTTACACTCCCCCTGAAGCCACAGGTCCGCAGTTTGGGTGTCCTCTTGGATTCTTCGCTCACACTTGAGGCCCAGGTGTCGGCGGTATCCGGGAGGGCCTTTGCACAACTGAGACTTGTGCGCCAGCTGCGACCGTACCTCGTGAAGGCGGATCTGGCCGGGGTGGTCCACGCCTTGGTCACCTCTAGAATGGATTACTGCAATGTGCTCTACGTGGGGCTGCCCTTGAAGACGGCTCGGAAACTACAATTGGTCCAGCGGGCAGCAGCCAGGATGCTAACTGGAGCTCATTATCAAGAGAGGTCAACCCTCTTGTTCAAGGAGCTCCACTGGCTGCCATTTATTTTCCGAGCCCAATTCAAGGTGCAGGTGCTCACCTACAAAGCCCTGAACGGTTTGGGACCACCCTACCTGCGTGACCGCATTTCCATCTACGAACCCACACGCTCGCTCCGGTCATCTGGGGAGGCCCTGCTCGTTATCCCACCTACGTCGCAAGCGCGCTTGGTGGGGACGCGGGACAGGGCCTTCTCTGTGGCGGCCCCCCGACTTTGGAATGCCCTTCCAAAAGAGCTTCGTCAGGCCCCTACTCTGGCAGTTTTCAGAAGGAACCTAAAAACTTGGCTGTTCTGATGTGCCTTCGCAGATTAGGAATCCCCATCCCAAGTCCTAGATGCACTTTAGCACAACTAATGTTGCTGCACACCGCACTTTAATCCTACGTTCCTCCTGCCATCTCAGCACTTTTAACCCTGTACCCCATTGCGCTGGCCGAACCAGTTTTAATAGTGTCTTGATGTATTGTCATTGTGGTTATTTTGCTTAATTGTTTGATTTGCTTTGCTTATTGCTGTGTTATGTTTTCTATTGTATTGTGTTTTGTGGCTTCGGCCCGTGTAAGCCGCATCGAGTCCTTCGGGAGATGCTAGCGGGGTACAAATAAAGTTAATAATAATAATAATAATATATGGATTATATTTAAAAACTCCACTAATAGATTTCTTAGGTGCAAAGCCCACCTATCAACATTCATATTCTAAAATCATTTGTAAATACTGGAATATCATTTGTAATCAAATATATTATGACATACCAAAATGTTGACGGCAATGGATAGGATACAGAGATTTAATTTAATTTTTTAAAGTGCATTTAATTTTCATACTCTGTATTCACCTTATTTTACAACTAGATCAAAGGCAATGAGAATTGTGTATGATTATTCTATTGTAAATGATGCATCTAAGATTATATTACACATCATCAATGTAGAAATTCTATTTAATTCTAATGGAGCAGGATGCCTCATTGGAGTTATTACACTGAATTGTCTAGGAAGAACTTTCCAACAGTGGCCAGCTCTGAAATGGGCTCTGAAAGGGCTTCACTATACACTACAGGAAGGGAGGCTTGTTTCTGTTTCTTTCATAAGACATTTCCCAAGCCATCACTGTACAGGGCCTTGACTCAGGACTCTCACAGCCAGCCTGTGACAAGCAGCTGTATAGAGAGTTGGGAGATGTGTTTTGGGTGGTTGCCTCTTCTGCTGGCAGTGCATTTATCTCTTCCATTTACTCAAGGAGATATTGAATCTTCCCAAATATGAACTGCACAACTGCAGCTTTTTATGTCATTGTCTGTTGCACAAGTTGTTTGGATGCTATAGGAGCCTGACCTAGAGTTTCAATTTTCTAGAGACAGTGGGTCCAACAAATCCGTAGGCCTATAAGAATATATTTTGTAAAATAGCATTCGATAAACAAGCTGAAGAGAATGAAGTAGAGTAGTTTTTTTTTCCAGTAAATAGGAAAAGATTCTACTGATAACAGCCCAGTAAAGAATCTTGCTAAACTTTCCAGCATCTTTGTCACTTTGAGAGCCTCTGAAATTAAGTTTTAAAACAACTTCTTTACGTCTCAAAAGGCAAGCTAAAGACAGATGGAAAGGTTTACAAAGTTTTATTTGGAAAAATGAGAGAGAGAGCAGTGGGAAAGAAAATTCTACTAATCAAGTAACTGGCAAAACACATTTTGACCAAAAGTGTAGATAAGTTCTTATTCTTCAGATAGCCAACTTTAGTTTAGATTTGAAATGAGCTATTCAGTTTTGTTTCAGATAGCTATCCACATAATTTCACATCTCACATATTCACATAAATAAGTCACATAAATAAGTCAAGCTTTAGAAGTAGCAGGTTTTCTTTTTAAGCAAATATATGTTTGGGTCTCATGCGTGTATAACATCATACTTCCTTTTCAAAATAGTGCATTATTTCTGAGAATATTGCTTTATTGGAAACTTACAAAGTTTCTAAACTACCATATCTATTTGAATCTAATGCTAACTTATTTTAGCAAAATTACATAGCCAAATGTGAGGTGTGCATTACATTTGGTGACACATTAGGATTGGACACGTAAACCTATCTGCTCCCCTATGTCAAGCTGAGGCCAGTGAAGTCAACAGCCTCAGCCTTATGGAAGGGCACACCTTCCCAACTGGCCTCATTCACAAGGCCTTAAAAACCTCCCTCTCAATTGACAGCTTCCTTGTTTGTCAGCATTGGCTAGCCCCTTGCCAATCAACCATTCTGAGGGGAAGCCAGGGATTATATTAGAGAAATCTTTTTTTGCAAAGCACCCTTCAAAATGCAGGTGCATTTTACAATCAATGGCATGTTATACTCAAGTAAATACAGGACTTTTCCGGGTAAGCTATTTAGTCTTTCCCCAGTTCCTCCTACATGGTTTATAGAACTGCAATTTTAAAAAGAGGGGAGACACATTGGCTCATCACTGGTATAATGTAAGTACTCTATTATGAAATACTATGTTTAAGAGAAAAGTTATAGCAATTACAACCTACAACTTATTATTGCTCCTGAAGGTTTTATAAACCTATCCATAAAGCTGGAATACTATAAAACTGGATTTCTGGATTTCACAACAGAGGATCACATCATTAATCTTTTGTGAAATTCTTAGACTTCCATTGATCTTATTTCACAAAATCAGGGTAATGGGTGCTGTATTCAGTACAACACAGGTGAGGAAAAGGATGGCTATAGGTCACATGTGGCTCTCAGAACTCTCCAGAACCATCACCGCCCTATTTTGGCCAAAAATAGTTCCAAAGATTCATAGAAGCAATTTTCCTATGGGGAAAAGGCCCTTTTTAAAACCAAGAAGAAACTCAGAATGTATTCTTGATAGTTTCCAGGATGGAAAAAGGCTTCTCCTAGGATTAAAACTGATCAAACCTAAAACATAATGAAATATTCCCACATATCACCAAAGTAGTATGACTTTTCAAAAATTTCAAGAAATTTCAAGCTGTGAGATAATGCTCCACTAGGTTAAGAACTCAGTGGAACACGAATGTATTTTTATTTCCAGATTAAATTACAATCAAAGTTGGAAGCTTGTTACAATGCTCTATTATCTTGTGTATTTTAATTTTGAGTATTTTTTTTCCATTGTTGAGATCATGTTTATATGTTTCATATAAGAACAATTATGAATACTAACAAGAATTCATTCATTGTAAAGTAGGATTTCCAGGTTAGAGAATATAAGTTACTGGAATAGGTTTTCTTCCATAACTCCTTAATAAGCACTATATGAGGAAAATATAATCAAATCAAGATATGGACAGGAAAGGAAGATACTACTAGAAAAAGAAATGGTATATATCTGTTCTCACTACGTGTTGCTTACTCATTCTTCATCACTAAGAAGAGGTACACTTTTAAATGATTTTTACAGTGTTTAAAATGACTCCACATTTTCCCCATTGTCCTCTCTTACCATTTCTTGCCTCTCCCCCTTATACTATTTTAGGTCCAAGGAGAGCCTTTTCAAAATGCCAAGTAAATCAAAACTTGTTGGTGGGCATTTTAAACAAACGAAACAGCTCCTAGCTTAATAAATCATTACTCATCCAAAGGTTATAGTGTCATAAAGAGGAAAAGAAAACTTTTCCATTCACCCTACTATAGAAAGGTAAGAGGTAGGCAGAAGTATATTTTCTTAATTAGCACTGCAGAAAGACAGTTGTGTTTGCAGTAGTAACAACTGTAATGGGCTGTTTCCAGTGAAGGATATCTACTTGACAAACAGCAATATCTTCTCACTACTTCCCCACTCAGTACCCCCAAACCCCTGATTTATGGGGCAAATAAGCCCTCTGGATTAGGTTTTCTGGTGGCCTCTAGGAATACAAAAGTTCAAGAAAAGGAAGATAATTATGTGATATATACCAAATATATTATTGTTTAGTTGCCTAACTTGAGAGGAACAATCAACTTTGAATAACAAATCTAACTCTTTGAGTTTCTAAGATTCCAGTACAAAATAAGAAAGCTAGCAAACTAACTATTTTCATTATTAAAAAGAAAACATGCTAATTCATTGGGTTAAATTCCTCCAGAGACTGAACTCAAATACTTTTCATTGGAGACCTTATCAAGGCCATGAAAGAAGCAATGAACAAAATCCTTAGCCTTATAGTTCACATGACAACATTATTTCAATTATCATTTCTTAGAACAATTTTCTACAAAGCAAAGGATTCAATATGACATGGTATCTTCCTGTGTGAAACTTAACAGTACAATCCTGCCTCATCTAGAGTATAGCTGTTTAAACTGTGGCTCCCAACTCCAAATGAGGCTAGGGCACAAAGCTGGGCTGGGTGAGCACTGCGACTGGAGGAGGCACCTGCTCCCCCCCCCCCCCACGCCCCGTGCGAGGGGGCACGGTGGTGACTCTGAACGTGCGCCAGACCCTTCCAGTGGATCGCCCCAGCTGGCCCCTCCACCCTGTAACCTCTGTGAACTCTCAGAACTCTTCTCTGATACTACTGCAATTTCTTATGTAACAAACGGTCCTTAAAGAAACTTAGAATTGGTTTTTTGAACCATCAGATAGATTCTGTCAACATATTGGACCTCTGAACTGCCTTTACTAAGAGGAGATTGATGTCTCCCACCTTAAAATTTATGTAAGTACACAAATTAATTATAATAAAGATAAGAATTGTATTTAGATGTTGCAAAAAATTGGCAACAATCCTGAACACCAGCTATTTTACATATATAGAAGCATCTATTAGCAGAAATGTGCAGTGTATACACTGGACTTAGCAGAAAATGCTTCAATATGCTTCAGACTTCATAAAAAGGAAAATCAGTGTTGTTAGCAAGCTTTGCAAATGTTGATTTATTATTGGTAAACATTTTATTTTTATGCCTATTTCATATCCTATACACCTGGGTGTATATGATATGAAAGCTTTATTTAATCTACCAATGAAAGCTAGAATGAGAGTGTGGTGTAATGGTTTGAACACTGTACCTATGACACTAGAGACCAGGGTTCAAAACCCAGCTCAACCACAGAAAACTACTAGGTATCCCTGGCCAAGTTACGAATTGCCAGCCTTAGAAGAAACCAAAGACAACCCCCTCTAAAAATACTGTATATATTGTCAAAGAAACCCTGTGATAAGTTCGCCTTAAAATCACCATTAGGCTTGTGCACAGATTCAGACCAATTGGTTCCCTTCGGCCAATCCAGCTTGTTTAGATGGCTGTAATGGTAAGGGCTCAGCCTCCATTTTATTTCCACCCAAAATGACCCATGTAGATGCTGGGTGTGATTTCTTCCCTTCTATTCAGGAGCATGCAGCGCATGCTTTCTTAACCCTGTTGCTCAGACCCAAGCTCCCTCAAAAGGAAGAAAGAAAAAGAGCCCAGGAAGGGTACTTCCTTAACCCCATTGCTCAAATCCAGACTCTATCGAAAGAAAGAAAGAAAGAAAGAAAGAAAGGAATGGGTCCCAGGAAGGGTGCTTCCTTAACCTTTTTGCTCAAACTACTTTTTTCAATAGAGTTTTGAAACTCCAATAAATGATCAATGTAGATGTGGCTGTGGCCTGAGATGAATGATCGTTCTTTACTTTTGGGGGAAATTCACACACACACACACACACACACACACACACAAATATAAAAAAAAGATGACCCCAGCAGGTTCCTTAATAAAGAATTGAAATATAACAGAACTACTAATTATTTTGTCCAAACGTGCTGAGGGCATATCTTTTATCTTATTAAATGTTTGAAAGTACCAGTGTTTTAGTAACAGTGTGTTAATACAGTGTTTAGGATTGAGGTCGTCTTCCCTTAGTTCTATGGCTACAGAACTAAGGAAAGACAACCACAGTCCTAAATTTTCATTTGGGAAAATGCAGTTTCTCAATTCGCTCCTAACACGAAAAAATTTGGAGAAATACTAACCATCATCATCATTATTATTATTATTATTATTATTATTATTATTATTATTATTACGGCTGCTTCCATTCATGCACATCACATTTAGAAGGACTTGAGTTCTACCAAACAGCAGGAATCAGAACTTTTCTCATATGTCTGAATATGCAGTGCTTAAACAAGAACTGCCAAAAGCAGAAATGCTGCTACAGATGAACTCTCAAAATTATTGCACACACAGAGCACTATGCTTTCTCAGAAATTTTGTTCCAGTGCAACATTTCTCCATCGCTTACTGTTGTTCCTTTTTAGTAATGTCCTCACTAATTGCCTCATAACTATTTAGTAGCTTAACTGTAGCTGTTGCAAGATTGAAACCCTTCTCACTGTGTGACCACTGGGAATGTACTTTGCTTCGTATTTCTGATAGATCCTCTATTTCAGCTAGTCATCAAATAAGCAGGACATTCTTGATTCTATTCTTCCACCAATTACATCCATCCCCCTGGTCATCCTCTCTCCAATTTTCTAAGCAGAAAGAGTTAGCACATATGTTTGCAGCCTCTTAAATCTGTGAGAATGGACTGTAATCTACACTAATTCACAGCATGGTGAAGGAAGAACTAGTGACAACCTACCGTTTCATCCCCCGCACCATCAATACCTATGAAAACCCTGAGGACAAAATCAACTAAAAAGGTAAATAAATGTTATTTTAAAAATATTGGACTACCATGGTGTTAATTTAATTCTGATTTATAATCCTTGGGAAATGAAACAATATGAAACAGTTCCAGAATGGAACAAACATTATGCCTCACATTAGGACTAAAGTGCATTTTATCCCATTCCAGATGATGCCTGCATTTCAATGCAAAACTGGAAAACTATTCATCAATACTAACATTACTTTGAATATATGTATTGAAAGAAGGCAAATTAGGCAAATCAGTTCAATCCTAGAAATGGGCAATTATGAATAATTAATAAGGATTTGAGGCAGTAAGGTCATATCGTCTCTTACCCAATATATAACCTTGTAGATAGGGCCATTTTATTTCTCACTAAAGTAGGGCTTGTTGCAGATTCATTATTTGAGACTCCTCCCAGAATTATCTTTCCATCCACTTCCTATTTATTCTATAAATTTGTCATCTTAGCAGACGCAGTCGGTTTCGAAGGCATACGCAGTTAATACATGGTTTCTATAAAGACTTATAGTTTCTGATTTTAAAATAAAATTTCAATGGATGCCCTCAGATTACCTATATAAAAAAGTCAGTTACACCCTTGAAAAGAGGCTAATTCAAAATTTCCTCTACTGCAATGGAAACCAAATTCTCAGCCCTGTGACATCTACAAATGAAAAAAATAAATAAATCTGAAGCTAAAATAGAAGTTCTATTAGGAAGAGGAAGCAAAGAACAGATGTTAGATGGTGAGAAGGGTTACAATTTTGGAATAGAACATCCCACATGAGTTCCCCACTTTACCTTTGTATTGCCTCTTTCTATTTTCCATATCATAATAAATAAAACTTTTCAACAGCCTAAAGGCTTAAAATAACAAACATAATTGGAAATTTTGGTCAATTGTTACAGTCACTACCTGTCTAATGCTAGTTAACAGTCACCAGCAGTGTGTTGGCTCTTATCCATCTCCTTTTCTGATAGGAAAGAATAATGAAACACATGTTGAATACCAGCAGTAGCACAGGACTCCTGCTCACGGGATTCCTGCTTTATAATCTTTCCCAGATGTTCAGTGCTAAACTTTATGTTGTTATTCTCTTTTAAAGTCTTTTAGAAATATTCTGGGAAAATATATAACTCCTTGACTGAAATGACTTCACTGGCTGCAGTTCCATTTCCAGACACAGTTCAAAGTGCTGGTTTTGACCTTTAAAGTCCCTAAGTGATTTAGATCCAGACTATCTGAAAATTTGAGTCTTAATGATTTTCAGGGCAGTTTTTTTTTTCTCCTCCCAGACTTGATTGATGAGGACACAAGAGAAAGCTCCCTCAACACTAACCACTTAATGCAGTTTCAAATCATTTCTGAAGAAAGTGGCTTCACTGTGTAGATCCTGGAACCAGTTTGAGACTTGGATGATAACACAAACCATAGAGCACTGAATGTTGTTCTTTCCCATGCTTCTGTGAAAGCTTGCCTGGCTGCTGCAGTTTGAAATTAGCTTAAACTGCATTAAATGGTTGCTATAGATGGTACCTTGCTGGGTGTTCTTAGGTTCTGGAATGTCATCCCTAGTAAAATTCGATCCCCGCCATTAATTTCACTGCAAGTAAAGATCTCCTTGTTTAAACATGCCTTAAGCCTTGGCTGATATGGATAGAATGCTTTAACAATTTTAAGTTTTAATGTTTTAAAACTAGCCTTTTAATGAAAAAGTTAAGGAGCTTTAATGTCTAGAAAAATTTTGGGGGGTTTCACAATTTTCTAAAGTAAGGCAAGTAGTTTAATTACTTTTAGTCAATAGTAACTCTACTAAAATTAGTCTTCTGCAATTGCTATTAACAAAAATACTGACAGCAATATAATTCACAATGTAGTTAAGTTATGCTTGAACTCTACATGAGAACTATCTTGATCACTTTTTGATAGGTTCACAATGCAGCTGAAGTCTCTTGAAGTTAACTGACTGAGAGATCAAGAATTTAATTAGTCTTCTAAGCTGTTTCTTTGTACAGATTAGAACAAAACAATCCAGAAGATCTACCACACTAGAGGCATGGTGGATGTATGAAAAAGTTATTTTTAGTAAAAGAGGCACATTTGACTGATCACACTACTTACTTGTAGAAAAGAGATCTTATGTAAATGAGCTCAAAACTGAAGCAATATTTAGCTAATTGTTCAAATCAACTGCAGTACCAAGCAATCTTGAATGCAAAACACAACCAAAGATCGCCTTAAATTACAATGAGTACTTCATTTAACAGTTTGAATAAAGTACAAAACTAAATGTAACTAAAATGCTTTATTTATTTACTTCTCACCCCGAAGGGGACTCAAAGCTAGTTACAAACTCTGGCAAAGAATCAATGTCACAACATACACAACAATAAAACAAGATATATCAAACTAGAAGACAATTAAAATATATAAACAAATGCATAAAAACATTAAAACAGATTAAAAACATACAAAGTGCCGATTCTCAATTTCATGCTTATAGATTTACCCATAGTCATTATTCAAACTGTTGAGGTCTCATTCCGTGTTATCCTACTCTCCAAACGCCTGTGTACAGAGCCAGGACTTTAGTTTTTTTTTCTTCTAAAAACTAGGAGGATGGGGCTAGCCTAATGTCACTGGGGAGGAAGTTCCACAACTGAGTGGTCACCACTGAGAAGGACCTGTTTCACATTTGCGAAGGGGGTGGGACCAAGAACAGGGCCTCCCCAGCACATCTTAAAGCTCTATCTGACTCATAAGGGGAGATACGTTCAGACACATATTTTTTTTAAAAATGTAAGCCCAATGACTGTTAAATATATTAGAATATACTGAATATATGCTGAATATATTAGACAGGAACCTCTCAAATAAAAATTATTTCCATTAGAACTGAAATAATAGAACATAGAGATTTTCTTCCTTACATAAACAGAGAAAGTTTTGTTGCAGTTATGCTGCATCACTAGAACAGAATTTGTGTTCCGCCAATACCTACAAAGATACATACTTAGGTAAAAGATAGACAAACTAGGAAAATGTTCTGGATTATAAAAGGAAAAACAGTTGGTAAAGATTATGGAAATTCAGTGGGAAAAGGAACAACAAATGCTCCTTTAGCCTTTCTTCCCAGAACAAACATTGAGTAACTCCAAATATCGACTAACTGATCTTGCTAGTTGATTGTTCACTACCTGCATGTATATTTCTTTACTGTGGAGGAGGTGGATCCCATTTAATAATGTATTTAAGTATCAATATCCCAGTTAATCACACATGGAACAAGTCAATTCAGAATTCATGGCCATGGGTCTATAATTCAGAAATGTTTATTATTTAAACAGATCAGTGACAAGCTTTGCTATACCCCACCCCCAAGAAAAACTGCAAGAATTACCATGTTTCGAAGTAACTGGAATAAAACTTCAGTATTCCCTGCCTAAGAAAACCATCTTAAATTCTGTGGTTGCCATACGTCTACAAGTGACTTGAAGGCATGTAAGTACACACAATGCAAAACTCTATGAGAAAAGTATGCATCATATTTTTAAAATTTACGCTGGGACTTGAATTCACCTCAGATGAGCTATAATATGCGGTCACATTAGCAACGTAATTTGTTGTGAAATACAGACAGTCCCTGAATTACAAACATATAACTTACAAATCATTCATAGTTAAGAATGTGGGTAAGACAAGAGGGAATGAGAGAAATCTACCCCTCAGAAGGGAAATTCACCCCTGAAAGAGATATTATGGGGAAAGGGTGTCTAAACGGAAGCTTTTTCACCAATCCTTGTTTCCATAGCCAGGGAATTTTTTTCAAAATCCAATTATCATAGGGGCAGAAAGTGAAGTGAAATCTTCTGAACAGGGGCACAGGCAGCAAAACAAACACCACAGGGGTGTTCATCCTTCCCTATGCTATCCAAAGATACAATATATTTTAGGCTGGAGTTAAACTTAATACACATTCAACTTAAGAAGAAACCTACAGAATCTATCTTGTTTGTAACTTGGAGACTACCTGTACAGTGTATGTAAGCACATGTTTCCAGAAGGCACCAAATCTATTTGAACAAATTTTACAGGAATTACAAAAAATGCTGAAAATATGCATGTTCCTGTTATAAAATACAATTTTCCAAGCCCTGTACTGAAGGGGCTTAATACATTTTAACAGTTTTGATTTGTACATAATATTACATTCCTAGCTAACCATGTGCTGCCACCTATAACTCGTTTTTCATTTTTTTTGGATTTGGCACATTTTGAAAACAAACTTGAGATAGGTATTTCAATTATATTATTAAAAGAGCTAATTAAGGTTTGATACCGCTTTTTTTCATAGACAAGCCAAGCGTTAGGAAGAAACATCCCAAGGACACAGCAATACAGACCACTCATATGTTCTGCAAGTATCATCAAATGCAATCATGAGAAGATTTGCTATCTTATAACTTTTAAGAGAATGACAAGCTTCATTGAGCTTTCTTGAACAAAGAACGTTGAAATAAGAAGTTTTGTTTCGTTACACAAATGGTTTAATAATTGTAAGTGGTAAAGTAGGTAGGAAACTATGTAAATTTTACTATAATACTTTAACTGGGAGCAAGAGAATGAGCTTGTTTTAGTAGAACTGTTACAGCAATATTTCCCTTTAATTTCACAAGTCAATTCTTTTAAACATGTTGTATTTAAGAACCTATAGTTGCCACAAAGACATTACAATATCACCCCTTTTTCCACAAATTTGCTATCTATTGTTTCACTTGCACATGTTTTAAAAATGCTGTTCTCCCCAGAAGTGTTTGTGGGCCTTTCTAGGTACTCCAATACGATTCTATAAAATATTTCTAGATCAAATATATTCAATATAAGATTTTGTAATCCAAAATTTCAGGAATCCAGGGGTATGGAGGTCTTGGAACGTATCCCTTGTCGGTATAGAGGTCATACTGTATTTGTAAAACCACGGTTCCGGCACTTCAGATTGTTATAACAGGGTGGGATGTACATCAAAAATATAGGGAAAAAACAATGAAAGTATGTGTTTTGATAGCCCTTTAGTCTTCATATTTTATTCTGCTATAGAAACAAAAAATAAGTTCCTCCTCATTGGTTCCCATGCAACTTTCTATACTGCAAGGACATGCTGTTCACACCTCCTACCTGCACAGAGGAGCTAAGATGTTAGAAAAGCAGCTATACCAAGCTTCCCTCAATTCCCCCAAGAAGCATGGTAGAAATTCTTTTATCCTGAAAATATGCTGTTTTGACATTAAAGGTACAGAAAAGCAGCTGTCTTGATGAAAATGTGTTCACATAATGTATTCACATTGCTTATTTAAGAGAAACTGAAAAGAATTTGAAAAAGATTCAAAACTTTCTGGTTACAGGTACAATGTCAAAAGTATATATTCTTTTTTCAGCATGTAAAGCACTATTAATCACAATAAACAGATTGACTAATACCTCAAATTACTAGAACGTGTCTATCCATTTCTGTTAATTTTGCTTTCAAAATAATTTGTTGTTTCATCTTGTGTCTCCAAGTATAAGTGCCTTTTCTTGGAAAAATGTATTTACGAACAAAGTTTTGTGGTTCTAGCAATCTGGATATTTTATCCCCACATCTTCTCTGACAGGAATCATTGCTCTAGAATGCTTCATCTCAAATTATCAAACTTCCTTCTATATATTTCCAGAACAAGCATCGACTTCCACCAGACATGCTTCCAAGAGGAGCCTTACTCACTACTTGCACTTGCCTCATTTTGAACATCATTCTTAAGATGCTGTTGAGGCCGATCAGTCTGAAAACCCAGCAAACCTGGAAGTGGCTTTCATTCCCTTAAAACAAGGGAAGTTACAGCCATAGTAAAGAACTGCTACATACCATATACATAAAATTATTTTTGTTTACAAGAAAAGAAATATAGGATTAACACAACACGAATAAAATTACAAATATTAGATATACAACCTGGCTCTATCAATGCTTACTTGGTTCTTAAATGTTGCAATTAATTAAAATAGCCTTGATTTTCTCACAGAAAAGTGGATTAAATGTTTCATTAACATTAAATCCCATGCATTTTAATAGAATGAGAAATAGAAATAAAACACCAACTTCGTAATTTAGAAGAGATTACAGTATTGCACTTTGTTCAAACCCAAGTGAACTCCTTACATTTATCTGAGTAGAAGCATACTGAAGTCAGATACTTTTTACTCCCTAAAGTTTTATTGTACTCTTAAGCTCTTGTTTACTGATAACATTTCATTAAAAAGTATAGTTATGACTAAGACACAAACCTTTCCTCACCCAAAAAATAAACATCTCATCCATTATAGTAAGTAAAAACATACATTTCAGAAATAAGCATTTCATCCATACTAGAAAGCATAATCATGAAGATGGAAATACAGCCATCACTAAATTATTTTTATTTTTACAGTTTTACAACTGTAAATGTGCAACCTAGTATAATACCGTGTATGATTCGCACAATACATTGTTAAACAAAAATATAAACTCTTCTTTCTCCTAAAGAGGAAACTTAACTTCCAGGTACAACACTCATTTGTTTCTTCTAAAATAAGAACTACAGCATTACAAACAGAGATGAGGAACTATAAATGATTTTGGTATATATTTCCAACTCACAATACAGGTAGCAAAAAGTAGATATGAATCAAGAGTGATCTGCAGATCAGGATAAAAACCCCTCCTGATTCCCAGCTGTAAATATACTATATGCTACTAAAGTAAAGAAAAAGGTAAGCAGGAATGATCTTTTCACCATAAATTCCTTAAATTTTGATACTCAAAACATCTTTCCATGATTAAAATACTTCACTTCTAAATGAGTGTCTTTTATCCCATGCTCTGGGAAATAAAAAGAGATCTTGGTGTATTATCCATGTTTGACAGCACAAAAACATTAAACATTCTGTATTATGAAGTGTAACTACATTAGACAAATTTTTAGCCTTGCTACTATTTTGAAAAGGTTTCTCATAAAAATCTGACAATGTATTCACCTCAATCTCAGTACACTCAAAAACAGCCCGACAAAAGTAAATACAAAAGAACAATAACTGTGAGTTGTCCCCTCCCCCTTTCAGATGCATTACCTGACTTGCAGAGTGCTTTGTCACAGTAACTCCAGTACTATACAGGACGCAAGGGCAATCTTCTTAGCAATTTTCTTTTTAGAATATAATAAAAAGGATACAGCCTTAATGCTCCAGTCTGAGTCCCAATCGCAAGTATCTTCTGAACAGGATCAAAAGCCAAGGCCGAAGGCTGATAAGGAAAACCATGGCGTACAGTCTGTCAAGTCAGGCCAGCAAAGCAATGATGGGTCAGGAAGCAGAAGAAAACAAACAAACAAAAACATATTAAATATGCGATTTCATTTTCTTTTCACTTAATCAAGGAACCACAAGTATTTAAGAGAATAGAATGATCTAAATGGCTTTTTACTGCAGAAAAAATGGTGTGGGTTTTAGTCAACCCTTTTTGAACATGAAAATACAAAAATCAAACCTCAATTTAATTTGTATGTACATACAAACAAAGCAATCCATCAATTCCCTTCTCAGCTATACTGTATTGCCATCCTAATCTGTAATGCTTTGCATAGATTGTGATTAGGACATCTGTAACAGAGTCTGTGACAGTCCCCAGGAAATGTGATGATGCAGACAGTCCTGTAAATTATATGACCACCAATTATTAAAATGGCTCTTCAGAGAGTCATCACTATTTCTCAGAAGTGGACTTTGAAATATATGCATTTGCTATTCCAGTAGCTATCAAGAAACCTCTTCTACACATGTCCTTCTGCAACCATTAATTGTAATGGAAATCTAAGTCCTCCTCATCTTATCATTACAGAAATAAATGCACCTTTGCTCCCATTTCGTGGCATTCAAGAGTAGCAGAATTCCACATATGTAAAAATAGTAACCCACCCCTCCAAATAACCATAAATTAGTGTAACTGATGTAAGGATTCAGATAGCGTGGAAAGAGGACTCCATGCAGGTACCACTAGCCAAACAAGAATATTTTTGTATTATTATTATTATTTTAATCTTCAGGAACAAGCTCCCCCACATCCCAATATTTAAGGCGTGTATTCAATCTGCAAGCATGTCATGCTACAGAAGCGTAGGCCACAGGTGTTGTAAAGATAGAGATGAGCATTAAACATCCACCTCATTTTGTGTTTCCATTTGACACAGCTGGTGAATTAATCTGCTGCATCATCGTTTTGGAATTTAGGCTTCAACTGCGTTTACTGTACCACGAAAATTCTGCCCCCCCCCACTCCCCTCCCCCCCCCCACATCCTCAAACCACTTAGAGGGGCATTCCCAATGTTTTCCCCCCAGAGCTGCATTTGCCCAAACCTTTCAAAAACGCCTCTATAGTGCCAGTAATGCAGATAATTTGGCACCCATCAAAGACAGTCTCTCTCTGACTTCAGCACCAATGCAACCCCCGCCCCTGGAACAGGGAGGGAGAAAGGAAGCAGCTCAAAATATATATGTACACCTGTGCATTTCAGGAATAGCCCAGAATGTAAAGGGAGAAAGAGCTATGGGCTGGGAGAGACTCCAAACGCATACATACATCTGTGCATTTTAGGTATAGCCAAAAATGCAAAGGGGGAATTGGCTATGGGCAGGGAGAGACTCCAGATCTATCTGTCTGTCTGTTTCAGGAATAGGCTAAAATGCGATGAGAGAATTGGCAATGGGCAGGGAGAGGCTGTGCATTTCAGGAATAGCCTAAAATGAAATGGGAGAATTGGCTATGGGCAGGAGGAGACTCAAAATATATGTATATCTATCTGTGCATTTCAGGAGTAGCCTAAAATGCAGTGGGAGAATTGACAATGGGCAGGGGGATACTAAAAATATATCTATCTGTGCATTTTAGGAATAGCCTAAAATGCAATGGGAAAATTGGCTATGGGCAGGGAGAGGATCCAAAATTATAATACTAATGCCACCATCACATAGCGTCATCGCTGCTGCTGCTGCTTCCTTCCCTTCCTTCCATGTATATGGATAGCCTCCAAAGCATAGAGGTGTCCAGAGCCTGCAGAACCCATCATGGCTACATCATCATCACCACCACCACCACCCTCTTCTTCCTCCTCCTCCCCCTTCCCCCCCCCCCCCCTTGCTGTTAAAGGGCTGCAGCATCCTCCTCCTCCTCCTTCACCTTGCAGAGCTGGAAGTGCTCCGACTGGAGGGTCTCTGGGATGTCGTTTTCCCGGGTCGCAGGCTGTGGCTGCTGCGAGGAGGAGGAAGCCGAAGAGGACGACGACGAGCCGGCTGTCAGTCCGTCCAGGACCTTCCTGATGTTGAATTTCCTCATGGTCTCTCCGGCGGCGGCGGCGGCGGCGCACCCTGTTCTTCTTCCTCTTCCTCCTCCTCCTCCTCCTCCTCCTCTCCACCCGCCTCTTGCCGTGGCTCCTGCTCCCGCCTTGTCACACACTCCTCATCGAAAACCACAGCAGGGGCGAGCCCAGGGAAAGAAGGAGGAGGAGGAGGAGGAAGCAGGAAGGAGAGAGGGCCCTCCCAAATAAATAAATAATAAGGATAGGAAGGGAGAGGAGGGGAAGAAGACGGAGGTTTGGAATGGAAAGAGCCTCCCTCCCTCCCTTCACCCAATCATTATGGACATCAGGAGTAGTAAGATGAGGGGGGAAAGGAGGAGGAAGAGGGGGAGGAAGAAGAAGGCAGGGCAGCGCCTCTGATCTCAGTGGGAAGGGAGCCTTGACAGGAAGCGAGATTAGCAGAGGCAGCAGCAGCAGAGGCAGAAGCAGCAACGCCGCAGAAGCAGCAGCAGCTGCAGCAGAGCAGCAGTCCTGGCTTCTGCTGTCGACACGAGCCTTTCTGCCCCAGCCAGCCAGCCAGCCAGCCAGCTGTGGGGTTGTGGCGACGACGACGACGAGAACAGCGCCTCTGGCTCCCCTCAGGCCTCCTAGTCCTTGGAGGCGAGAGGCCAAGGCTGTGAGGGAGCCGAGTCCGCCGCGCCTAATGCCGCCTCTTCCTCTTCCTTCCCTCCCTCTTGGAAGTGACAGCAGGCCGCCTCAGCTCCCCACCCCTTTCCCCTCCTCCTTTTTCCCGCCTCGCAGGAGAAGGCGACGGCGACGACAAGGAGGGAGGAGAGGCGCCGGCTCATCCCGCTCCTCGGGGGCTCCTCAGCGCTGCTTCCCTCACGAGCGGGCAAGAAGCAGCGAGCGCCTTTCCTCCTTTCCTCCTCAGTGCGGCTCCTGGCCCCGGAGGAGCGTCACCAGCGGCGCTTCGTGGCGGTGCCGCCGGCTACCACACGCCCCCACAAGCCCCATCCTCCTCCTCCTCGGGCCTAGTCCCTGCTCCACACGGAAGCCGCCTAGAAACCCCGCCGCCTAGAAACCGCTTCCACCACCAGCGGCGCCCCCTCCTTTTCCTCCTCCTCCTCCTCCTCCTCCTTCTGCTGCTGGTGGGAGCAGAGCAGAGGCGGCCAAGGCGCCGAGCATGCGCGCTGAGAGGCCTCCGGCAAGCACCCGGATGTGGCTGCCTATTTGTTGTTGTTTGTGGGGTTGTTGCGGCGGCGCGAGAAAGGGAGGGAGGGAGGGGAGGAGGGATAGAGAGCACTGGGCTCCCCTGTGTCAAGGTGCAGGCAGAGCCCGGAAAGGGGAGGAGGATTGTATTCTTCTATTGAGGGAAGGGTTTTTTTGTGCAATTTTTTGTGTGTGCCTTTCTTAGGGCCCTTCCCCATAGCCCTATATCCCAGAATATCAAGGCAGACAGTCCCACAGTATCTGCTTTGAACTGGGTTATCTGAGTTCACACTCAGTTAATGTGGATATTCGAGGATAAAGGGCTATGTAGAAAGGGCCCTTAGTTTGGCCAAAACGGAGGCTGGCGTTCTGTGGACTCTGCTTCTTCTTTTCTTTTTCTTTTTTGTCGTGTCAGGAGCGACCTGAGAAACTGCAAGTCGCTTCTGGTGTGAGAGAATTGGCCGTCTGCAAGGACGTTGCCCAGGGGATGCCCGGATGATTTGATGTTTTTATCATCCTTGTGGGAGGCTTCTCTCATGTCCCCGCATGGGGAGCTGGAGCTGATAGAGGGAGCTCATCCACCTCTCCCTGGATTTGAACCTGTGACCTGTCGATCTTCAGTTCTACCAGCACAGGGGCTTAACCCACTGCGCCACTGGGGGCTCTGTGGACTCTGCTGACAGACCCCAACGTGAGAGATTTCTTGCACAGGGAGGGAAAATGCATAGGGTCCAGCTTATTTATTTATTGTGTCAGGAGCGAACCAAAACAGTTGTATTGCATTAAAAGCAAACAAACAAAGCACAAAGTTTGCAGACTTGGTATTCTATTAAATGTCCTTTGACCAGTAGCTGACAGGGCTCAGGTTACATTGCAGTAGGTGGTCTGTGGTTTGCTCTTCTCCACACTCGCATGTCACGGATTCCACTTTGTTGTCCCATTTCTTAAGGTTGCCTCTGCATCTTGTGGTGTCTGTTCAGCGCTTTCCGGGTCACCCAGTTTTCTGTGTGCCCAGGGGGGAATCTCTCAGTTGGTATCAGCCATTAATTGAGGTTCTGGGTTTGAGCCTGCCATTTTTAGACTCTCACTTGCTGAGGTGTTCCTGCGAGTGTCTCTATAGATCTTAGAAAACTATTTCTTGATTTAAGTCATTGGCGTGCTGGCTGATACACAGAGGGTGGGCAAGAGATGTCACTGTCTTGGTCCTTTCACTATTGGTTGCTACTCCCCAGCGGATGTCAGGTGGTGCAATACCGGCTAAACAGTGTAATTTATTCAGTGGTGTAGGGCGCAGACACCCCATGATAATGTGGTATGTCTCATTAAGACATCCACTGTTTTAGCGTGGTGAGATGTGTTCCACACTGGGCATGCTTACTCAGCAGCAGAGTAGCATAGTGCAAGAGCAGATGTCTTCACTGTATCTGGTTGTGATCCCCAGGTTGTGCCAGTCAGTTTCCGTATGATATTGTTTCTAGCGCCCATTTTTTGCTTGATATTCAGGCAGTGCTTCCTGTAGATCAGAGCAGAGTCCAGGGTAACTCCCAGGTATTTTGTGCTTTTCATCTTTATTTATTTATTTATTTATTTACTTTACTTTACTTGTTACCGCAGTTTCTCAGCCCAACAGGCGACTCAACGCGGTTTACAACAAGGATAAGAATCAATCAACGATATACAATTTAAAACCATAAAAGCATAATATACAATATTGACACAACAATAGACAACACAATGCATCTCATAACTAGAGTCGTGATCCAATCCGTCGTCCAAATTTCCATTCCTGTAATCATCACATTCATTGCACTGTTTAACCGAAGAACAGTCCACTCAGATAATGTGGGATTCTCTGCCTTGATATTCGGGGATATAGGGCTATATGGAAGGGTCCTTAGTTTGGCCAAAAAGGAGTCTGGCATCCTGTGGACTCTTTTCTGATAGGTCCCAACTTGAGAGCTTTCTTGCACAGGGTCCAGCTGAATTTCCTCCTCCATGGAGAGGGGAGGACTGCACTTTCTTACTTTCTTTCTCTCTCCCGCACACACACATAAACCCTGGTTGCAACTCTTTATTATGCATAGGATCCTTCTCGTCCTGTATAGCAGGCATGGGCAAACTTCGATCCTCCAGGTATTTTGGACTTCATTTTGTGTGTGTGTTGAAATGGGATTAAATAAATGGTGCTGCTTTCTTTGTTTGGCCAAAAAAGAAGGCTGGCATCCTGTCGACTCTTTCCTGTTGTTGTTTATTCGTTCAATCGCTTCCAACTCTTCGTGACCTCATGGACCAGCCCACGCCAGAGCTCCCTTTTGGCCGTCACCACCCCCAGCTCCTTCAAAGTCAAGCCAGTCACTTCAAGGATACCATCCATCCATCTTGCCCTTGGTTGGCCGCTCTTCTTTTTTCCTTCCACTTCCCCTAGCATCATTGTCTTCTCTAAGCTTTCCTTTCTTCTCCTTATGTGGCCAAAGTACTACATATTTGCCTCTAATATCCTTACCTCCAATGAGCAGTCAGGCTTTATTTCCAGAAGTATGGACTGGTGGGATTAGAAGGCTCCTCGGCTCCTCCTCGCTTTCAGCCATCAAAGTGGTATCATCTGCAAATCTAAGGTTGTCAATGTTTCTTCCAGCAATTTTAACACCAGCCTTGCATTCATCAAGTTCCGCACATCGAATAATGTGTTCTGCATACAAGTTGAATAGGTTGAGTGAGAGTATATAACCCTGCCGTACGCCTTTCCCAATCTTGAACCAGTCTGTTGTTGCTGACTGTCTGTCTCTTTGCTGACAGGCCCCAATTTGAGGGGTATCTTGCACAGGGAGGGGAAATGAATAGTGTCCAGCTGAATTTCCTCCTTCATGCTGAAGGGAGGACTGAACTTTCTCCCCCCCCCCCCCCCCATACACACACATGTATACGCCCTGGTTGCAATTCTTCATTATGATTTAGGATGTGACTGGTTCCTTCTCTTCCTGTATAGCAGACATGAGCAAACTATGCCTGAAGGAAGAGACAGTGCAGCTGGACCCTATACAGCAGGCATGGGCAAACTTCAGCTACCATATTTCCTAACAGCCTTGTGGGAGTTGAAGTCCAAAACACCTGGAGGGACAAAGTTTGCCCATGCCTGCTGTATAGGCTCCAGCTTCACTGCCTCTTCAGGCATAGGATTTGCCTCCATCTCCTCCTCCTTCGGGCATAGGGTCTGCATGCATCTCCTCCTATTTAATGCATAGGATCCGCTTCCCATCTTTCTTTATGCATAAAATCTGGCTGCATCTTCTCTTCCTTCATGCACACCAGGCACACCATCTCCTTGTGCATCATCCCCTCCATGCATAGAGCCCAACTTCTTCTCCTTTATGCATAGAGGCCAGCTACATCTCCTCCTTTATATGTAGGGCCTGGCTGGATCTCCTGATAATGCATAGTATCTGTCGGCATCTCCATGCATAAGAACTAGCAGCATCTCCAGGTCCTTCCTGCATTGGGCCTGGCAGTATCCTACTCCTTCATGTATGTCTGCAGGAGGAGGTGTAGCTGCACCTTATGTGTAAAGGAAGAGGGGGTCCAGATGCATAAAGGAGGAGGAGGAACATCCAAATGCTATGCATTGTTAGAAGATGCACTAGTCTCTATGCATGAAGAAGGAGTAGGTGCAACTGAACCCTCCTTATTTATGCATAGTGTCCAGCTGTATCTCATGATACATATAATCCAGAAACATCTCTTCATTTACACATAAGTTCTGAACGCTCCTCCTCCTCCTCCCTTATTCATATGATCTGCCTATATATCTTCCTTTTAAAAAAAATGGGAAAGGAAGGAAGAGTCCTGCAGGTCTGCTAATCCCAGGACAATCCTTATTACGGATTCCTCCATGCACTGATTCAGCATGTTCAATTTGTGATCGCTGGCTGCCCAGGGTAAAAGGGAAATCGCCTTTATGCCTCTGTTCCTGGAAATTACATACAAGTCTCTCCATATAAATGGTACCAATTTTTCTTGTTTTCCATTCTTTCAAATTTGCAGTGCTAAAGAACTGATTTTGAAGAAGGCTATATGGTGGGGAGTTAGGAAAAACAGTAGTGGTCTGTGGGGTGACCTGTCTGAAGCAATATCTGTCTTGAAGATAATTAGATATGTGTCCTGCTTAATTTAGCCAGCATTTAACCATGATGGGGAGAAAGGTAGGGTATAAATACAGATGATGATGATGATGATGATGATGATGATGATGATGATGGGGGGTGTTGTGTGGTTTCCGCACTGTATGGCCCTGTTTTAGAAGCATTTTTTCCTGATGTTTTACCTGTATCTGTGGCTGACATCTTCAGAGGATCTGAATAATTTTGATTTCCAGATATTGTTTATTGTGGATTTGGTCCTGCTGGCTGCCAAAAAGAATGGGGGAAAACAGTGTCTTGGATACAAGTACTTTCAAAGGCATGGAGAAAGATTTGGTTAAATTTGGGACTACTCTGAATGCAGATTAACTAGGTTATTGTTTTCCTCCAACTACATTCAAGTTGTTTTCAAACTATAGCAAAGGTGTAACATTGGGGACAGACCCCTAATCTTTCTTGCTAAGATGGTATGGGAGGCTCTTCTCATTGTCCCATATCTTTCCTAGGCTTGTTTAGTGGGAACAAGGGAGAAGGTGTTCTTCTTTGCTGCTCCCAGATTTTGGAGCTCCCTCCCAAGATGGCTCGTCCTTGCTTTTCTTCCAGCAGGAGGTAAAAATATCTCTGCTCCATCAGGCTTTTAGTCATTGATAAGGTTGGGCTCATAATACTGTGTGGGGGCTAGTTTGAACATTTGTAAGATGTTTTTCTCCACATATTTTATTATTTTTGTTTAATTATTTTTCATTGTATATTTATATTTTGATGTACTGCTTTTAATTTCTACTGTTTTTGGTATGGTGTTAGATATCTCAGCTCCCATTATCAGGAGAAAGTTGGGATACAGATAAACAAAAGTAATAATAATCAAATCCTCTTGTGCATCCAGACATCGGGGTGAGGATTGGTGGGTGGGAGTGGTCACAATCCAAGACAGGATTACGCAGATATAAAGCTAATTTAATTCAATGGCTGAAAGTGTAATTAAGTCTGCTCTAGTAAACTGTAATATGGGTAAAGTGTCCCCGAGCTTCTGAACAGCCCTTGCTATTTCTATCCTAGAAGTATTTAAACACTGGACTTCTAACTCTGACCATGAAGTTACTTTTAAAGGCTTGCAATCAAATGGTCTCTGGCTTAGTTTGGAATTACAGCCAAATTATTTATTTATATGAAGTATCTTTACCCTGCTCTTTAGCCCCAAAGGCTCCCAGAGCAGATTACATACATCCTTTGAAGAGACCGTCTCCCTGCTCACAGGCTTGCAGTCTAAAAATATGTGACACACAAGGCATAGGAAGAGTCAAGGCCAAGCTTGAGCACCAGTTCTTAAAGAATGAGGTGTATGGATATGCTGAAATGGGCTGAACCACTTTTAATGCACATGTTTGGGGCAACATTTTAATACTTCCTTTTGCTTAGGTTTGTTGCTAACCTTTTGCAATAAAAATAGCACAGAGGGGAGCAGTTGGGGTTAGAGCATTTTGCCCTGGTGCATTAATATTTGTTTCTATTAAAATAGGATTGTGTGAAAATATTTTTAAAATGTGCATCTGCATTCTGCTTCCTCTGGAGTCTCATCCCATTGTACTAGATGTCTAGATCAGGTCACTGTGACAAGAGAAGATGTTAATAGTCAGGCAAAGCTTGGTTAAAGTTAGGTAAATATTTAAGATGATGCAAGATAGCATTAAAGTACAAAACAGAGAGAGCATAATGCAAATATATTTGTGCAAATACAGATAAAGTTTTTGATATGTGAAATAGTGCCCCCTTGGTATCTGCTTGATCCCAAGACCATCTGTGGATACTAAAAGCCATGGGTGCTGAAGTCCCATATATACAATGGTGTGGTAAAATAGTATCCATTATATAAATTAGCAAAATCATGCTATGTCTTTTGGATTAATTTTTAAAGCCCTAAACGGTTGAATCTGTGTATCCAGAATTTGTTGATGGAAAAGATGATTGTATGTTGGAATTTGGAATTGTAAATTTTAGAATTAAGAAGAGTCTACTTTTGATTTAAAATAGTTTGATTTCCTAAAATTACACCTTGCTTTTCTGCAAATGCATCTTAAAAATAATAGTTTGAACAAAAGAAAAAATCAATTAAAGTAAAAATAAACAAGGAATGCATTGAAACACAAGAAATTGCACTAAACCAGAGATCAGCTCTTCAAAATTATTGTTGTTGGGTGCCTTCAAGTAATCTCTGATTTATGAAGACCCTAACACAAGTCTATCACTGGTGATTTTGGGTTGGGGGGGTTTGGGTGGCGTGAAAATATTTGTTCAGTGGGAGGATTGCTTTTGCCCAACAAGTATGACTTGAACAAGTCCTCCTAGTGGGGTCCCATGGCTGAGTGCTGATTCAAACCCTAGTTTCCAGAATCATAGTCTAATACTTAAACTGCTACACCATTCTGGCTCCCTCCTCAGCAGTCATCAAGTTTAAATGCTGAAGGTGGGTCTGTTAAAATGATTTTATTGGGGAAAGGATCACATAAAGGAACCTAGCCCAGCTTCTATTGGTGGTAGATTACAGGTTTGAGGTTGTTTGGTCAGGAAATGCATATAGATAAAACATGCACACACACGGGCATGCAGAACTATTTAAATTGTTTTAGGTAGAATTTTTAACACAGTTTCTCCAAACACAATGTGGTTTGGAAAGGGAATCCAATGGATTCCAAATGTTACTGTGCTACCAGTTCCAGCAACACATAGAATGAAGTCAATAACACCTTGAGGCCTGTGTGGTTTTTGCCTCAGAGTTAGGAGTTATTTCAAGACAGAAAAAGTACTTTTATGAGCTATTGCTTGCTGGGCTTTTAAAGAAAATGCTATTTACTCAACACTCAATGACTTTCTTTTTTCTGTTTATGTTAAACAAGAAGCTTGATTGCTGCCACAAGCTTCTGCAATGGCCAGATAACAATACTATGAGCCAAATGGAATCTAATAAGGTTTACAGTAATCTCTTATGGTCTTTCTATCATGTACTTGGATTAACATCACAATACTGGGGGCGTAATTTAAAAACCCCTATGTATACTATATTATACATTTGAAAAGTTTAGAAAACTTTTCAAATGAACAGATCAACAATCCACACAAGTAGAGGTGGTCTTCCAGTCATTGGACTATGTTTCCCAGCATCCATCACTAGGAAGTAATCCGGGATTGTTATCCAACAGCTGAAGGCTGATACGTTGTGCACTCAAGTGGACACAATACATATAATTAGTCTGTATTAAATGGTAGGTAAAAATGGTAATTGTATGATATATAGATTACCCATCAGTACAGTCTACATGTGTTAAATGAAATTTCTGACTGCTCTTTCAGTCATGTTTACATCATAACATAGAAGCACAGATTTAAAACAATAGCATTTATTTTCACACCACTTTTCCTCAAAATTGTATCCAAACAATTTCATAATTTTTAAAGATGATAGCAATTAAATCTACAAAGGCATTCATAAATCTGCTGGCCCACTATGATTAATTTAAATGTCTAGCAGTGCAGATGAGAAGGTGAAGCTTGTGCTTAATTTTCCTATTAAAATTCTTAACTTTGGTGAGTTTGCTCAAAAGTCAATCCCGCTGACTTCAATGGGAAATCATTCTTGTCTCATTGAAACCTTACATAACAAATTATGAGTGTTTATTTATCATGTCAGAAGTGAATTGAGAATACAGTTCAGGTTGCAGGGCTCACACTGCATTATAGTAAGTGGTCTATGGTTTGCTCTTCTCCACATCACATGTCATGGACTTCACTTTGTAGCCCCATTTCTTAAGGTTAGCTCCACATCTCGTGGTGTCTGTTCAGTGCCTTCCAAGTCACCCACCCTTCTGTGTGCCCAGCGAGAAGTTTCTCATCTGATATCAGCTATGAGTAAATAGAGGACCATGATGTCAAAGTATTTGTCTGACTGGAAAATGCTAACAGTAATGCTAACATCCTAAGCCACATCAGCCTAGCGGGTGTCTAAAGCCCAGGATGGATAGGTTGTGTTATAGTATAACATTTGGTTAAACTAGACATTTCTTGCTATCAGTAATTATTGGACTGGCAATTACTATTGTCTTTGTTTTGTATAGTTAGAACATAGAATATATACATTTGTCATTACATTACCACCAAATCTTTAATTAGAAAAAAAAAATGTAGCCGTAATGGAACCATGTCATGGATGCAAATCTATCTAGTGCAACACAATTTGTCCTCACCTTTTATAGTGGTATTGTAATTGACAAATGATCCTGAACAGCCACCTCCCTTATCAGTTGTGGCACCATGGTTTTTTTGGGTTGATTAATTTTACTAAAATTTATAGAGTTATACATGAATATATACAATAAGAGAGCTACAGTTATTTTGGTAAAGAAGCATCTGCTACAGCTGAAGACAAGGGGAAAGAAAGGATTTCACCCTTCTCAGCCTGCTAAAAGGATATGCCAATCTTAAATTTTCTTGACTATTCAGTAAGCCATTTATATTTGGAGATAGGTAAGGTGGAAGTTCTTCCATATTGTGCATAATGTAGGAATGGTGATCCTTACATCTGAAGCAGTGTTACACTTTGCTGCACTTCAATACAGATAATGAAGTGGGGCAACAGAGATCTGTTATGTGGTTGGAAAGCTAGATGTGAGGCTATGTTAATAAGTTAAGCAAGCATTAGAGGGTGATAACGACATCTTAAGAATGCAGTAAATGAACATCAGATTTCTTTAGGCTACTTGGCAGGCGTATATGTAATTTTCAAACCTGCCAGAATATCAGCTATTTATCCTCTGCTCCTGCCCCCAATCATTTTGTGCCAGCCTAATACAGGGGCTGCAGGAGCCAGCCAGCCTAGGATATCAGACTGTATGCTTGAATTCAATATTTCCCCCCAATTCATTCTTCATTTTCAGTGTTTTCTCCAGGATTTAAGCTTGATTGCCTTTGCAGCGAATTCCCTGAGGTTCCACTGTGGCTATTCCTGTAATTCTATCAGTGTTTGAAGGAGTAATTTATTTTTCTGCTTATCCAAATCTTCTTTTGGCCAGTGCAAGGACTTAATTAATTTTCTTCCTACAGTCTAGAAATGCACTGTACTCTGTTTCCTTCCCTTTTGTTCATATAGTCCATTGACTTCTGCCGCTTGCTGTTCTGTGTTCCACTAAATATCAGCTGTGGCCAGCTTGGAATTGACAAGGACAACTTTGGCAAGGCATTATCTGCTGACTTTTCTGTCCCCAGTAAAAGATAATAAAAATTCTGTCTTGTGCAATATCCTCTAGATATAATCTTCCATTTTTATTTTAACATATGCTGGTCTTTTAGTACTACAAAGCACATTTATAAACAGGCCAGACTTGTGCATACATTGCTGGACTCCCAGCAGCCCTAGCTAGTAAAGCCAATGGTGAAGAATTGCTGGACGTTGCAGTTCAACACTACCAGTGGGTTATATAAGCTTTTCTATGACTCATATGTATAGTTCAGTATTTCTTAGAAGTAACCACCCTGTTCTAAAATAAAACAATGTGGTTTGAAAGTGACAGTTGTTTTGATTACACTTTAAAAAAATTCATATTAAATCAGCTATAATACACTATCAAGACTCTACCTTTGGAAGACAGTCATACAGCCACTAGTGTTCACCTATGATATGATGACAAATACTAATGCATAACCAAGAGTAAGAGTGCATTTCAACTGTCGCATTAATGCTGTTTGACATCACTTTCACTGCCATGGCTCAATTCTATAAAATACTGGGATCTGTAGTTTTGTGAAGCATTAGGTTAAAGACCTTGTAAAACCACTCCATAGCATTGAGCCATAATAATTAAAGTGGTGTCGAATTACATAAATCTATAATTGAGATGCACCCTTAGGGCATTAACTCTATATTGTAGATACAACTAGGAATCATTGAACTTATCTTTATGTAAATATGTATGTCACCGCATAGTTTAGACCCAAATTATCAAACTCTACATCAGGAAAATCCAGTAGTGGAATAATTGTGATTCTACATAATGTTTAATATAACTTTATATCCCCCAAAATGTCCCACAAGTTCCTGTGTAATAGCTAGATCCTTTCAGAAATCCCAAATAATGATCACACATGAGAAAACACACTAACTTTTATAGAATGTTGGGTCTTTATTTAAACATGCAAGCAGAATGATCAACCAATAAAACAACACCTTCTTGTCTCATTCAAGACCCTTCTGCTTTTTAATATTGTCATAGCACCAAAGATGAGGGAGCAATTGCGGTATAGTGGTATAGTGTTGGACAAAGACACGGGGAGACCAGGGTTTTAATCCCCACTCAACCAAGGGAGGGGCAACTAAAATAATCAGAGGTCTGGAAACCATGCCCTATGAGGTGCCACTTAAAGATCTAGGTATGTTTAGCCTGCAGAAAAGAAGGTACAGAGGAGATGATAGCCATGTTTAAATATTTGAAAGAATGTCATAAGGAAGGGGAAACAAACTTGTTTTCTCCTGCCCTTCAGGCTAGGACTTGAAGCAATGGGTTCAAATTATAGGAAGGGAGATTCCGCTTGAACATTTGGAAGAACTTCCTGGCATAAGAGCTGTTTGATAGTGGTACTGACTGCCTTCTTTGGAGGCTTTGCAGCAGAGGCTGGATGGCCATCTATTGGGGATGCTTTGATAGTGCTTTTCCTGCCTGTCAAGGAGTTGGACTGGATGGCTCCAATGGTCTTTTTCAACTGTGATTCTATGAACCCACTTGGTTACCTAGGTCATGTAATATTCCCTCAATCTTACAAAGGCAATGGCAAATCACGGTTGAATAAAGCTTTATCAAGAAAACTCAATGCTATGGTTATCATTAAGTCAGAGTCAACTTTCAGACACATGACAACAACAGAGTGGCTTGGGAGTAACTCTAATTCAAATCCAGTTTGTCAAATGACTTCTGGAGAGCCAGGCTGAAGAGTGCAGTAAAGGCTATCCAGAAGATCCTTGGGATATCATTGCAAGCTCATGTCTGTTAGCTTATCCTCTCTGGCTTCCATTTCATATGCGATTTATATTTCAAGAATGAGGGAGAATGTTTAAAACTTGTTCTTTTTTATAACGAGAAGGGATACATATGTTATATTGTGATTACATGTATCAAAATGCTATAACCTGTGTGACATATCTGTGAAAAAGAAAACAAAGTGGTGCTATAAGCAACTGTATGACAAAATGCATGATTTATCTATTTCTAAATGGTTATCATGATACAGCTTAAATGCTTCATTCCAAAAAATAAGATGAAAAATGTTCATCTCATTTTAACAAAAATAATACATTGGCTGTGCAATTCCACATAATCATTCATCAGTGATTCCCTGTAAATGGCTGCCTACACAGTAAAATATCTGGCATTATATTATTCTCACTGTAATTGCAATGCACATCATTGACAATATCTTACGCCACCGTCACTTCATTTTGCCTTGACATATCATACTAATATTCTTCCATAAAATATATACCAGTGGAATTTCTGTGAAAGTTTTGATTGTGTGTAGTTCAAACCAGAAGGTTAAAATGAGAAAAGGAACAGGATATTAATGATGTGAAATACTCTGGGTTACATAGCAACCAGACCTTGATCATTACTTGTATGAAGAATCTGGCAAAGGGTCTTCAAATTCAAATGCTGGAAATGCAGCTTCTGAGCTAATTGATCATATGACTAAAATGGTAGCTTCCTCATTTAGAATCCCTGAATTACTCAACATTGCTTGTTCTGGTTTTGGACATGAAGCAATACTTTCTATATAAAAATGGGACCTGTTAGTCCACCTTTTCAGCGCCTGTATTCGTGCTTAAATTGGAATGCTTGAATTGTGCTCTAGAAACGATTTTGAGAGTGGGAGAGGGAAGACATATGTCCACCATACATCCTTAGCAACACAAACATTTTAAAATGTCTGCACCCATTCTGCTTAGGATGGCTTCACATTCTTGTTTCAGGAAGATCAGCTGTACGCAAATGAAATAATAGGGCAGACCTAGAAGAAGTCGTGCTCATTGACAGCTTCAGCATGATGTTATTTCCATATAACCTTACAAGCCCAGGTTAAATATGTTCTCAAAGTGAGTTTTGGTGTTCCTTGGAACAAAGGGTCAAGGGCTCCTTAGCCATAGTCAAGAAGCTCATTGAATGGGTGCAATAAAGCTTATCAGATGAGCTTAGTTCTTGTCACCTGAGGCCTCTTAGCTCAATAAAGATATCAATATGTCTATCAACAGATAGTTAGATATATGCACCTTTAGTACACAGAACAATTACATCTATTACCTCGTTAATCCTCCCATGGTCATTATTAAACTTAGCTGCACATCCTGCTCTCTTTGGCTGTATCAAGCAGCTATTTTCACAGGATATAAAATCTCAAATCCTCTATGGCAGTTAATAAACAGGCACTTGGGGATTATTTGTTTTTTCAATCCCTGCATAATTCCTAATTTAGGGGCTACATAGGGACTATGGGAATTTCCTCCCAATCCGCACTAGAATAACAGAAGTAACTGAAGGCAACAGATATGCCTGTCTGTCAAGCCACTGACTGACTTTTCTAACCCACTTTGTGGGAGAAATTTCTGGTGCAAGGGGGAATTGTGACAGATCCTGTTTTGGTCTGTACTAGGGATCACTCACAGGATCACCAACATACAGAGAAATAGACAAACAAGGCCTGGCTTCAAGTCCCCTAGTTGAAGGTATTTGTTTCCAAAATATGCTTCCTCCATTAGAGGAAGCAAATTTGAGCAGATGACCATTATAGTGTTTGAAACATAATCGAAGTAAAAGTATGTACATGTTAAAATAAAAGTATGTACACGTTCAAACTACAAGAAAGGAGATTTCACCTGAACATTAGGAAGAACTTCCTGACTGTGAGAGCTGTTCAGCAATGGAACTCTATGCCCTGGAGTGTGGTGGAGGCTCCTTCTTTGGAGGCTTTTAAACACAGGCTGGATGGCCATCTGTTGGGCATGCTTTGAATACGATTTTCCTGCTTCTTAGCAGGGGGTTGGACTGGATGGCCCACGACTCTTCCAACTCTGTGATTCTATGATTCTTACCTTATTTGATAAATAACAAAACTAACATAGCAAGCATTCATTTTGTTATTTATCAAACTAGATAACATGTACATACTTCTACTTAACAAGATTTCGACTACATTTCAAACACTATAATTGGTTATCTGCTCAAATTTGCTCTCAACTAGTTGCCATTTTTTCTTCCTAGTTGTATTGTTGTAGATTTAATTTATTAGTCTGTCCATTGCAGTTAAGTCATATATTCAAAAAATAATCTTCTATTGTTGGGATCTCCTCACTTTTTCCAATGTTGTGCATACAAAACTCTTGTCTTCATTATCATATGCATGTATTTCTTTCATATTGGTCATCTGCAACTTTATATTCCTTTTTTTCAGTGGAGTTCCATGTGGTGGATGTGTTTTTTTCACACATCCACCACATGTGAAAAAAAGTGCTCACTTAATGATTTCTTACACCAAAGAGTAATAATTTAGTTCTGATGTGCCTGTGATAGGAAGTGTGCACTGTATGATTTTACTGCAACTATAGTTTCATTCCCACAAGATTAAGAAATCCTAACAGCCTAAGGGTCTGGAGAACAAGCCCAATGAGGAGCGGATTAAAGAGCTAGGCATGTTTAGCCTGAAGAAGAGAAGGCTGAGAGGGGACATGATGGCCATGTACAAATATGTGAGGGGAAGTCATAGGGAGGAGGGAGCAAGCTTGTTTTCTGCTGACCTGGAAACTAGGATACAGAACAATGGCTTCAAACTATAGGAAAGGAGATTCCACCTGAACATTAGGAAGAACTTCCTAACTGTGAGAGCTGTTCAGCAGTGGAACTCTCTGCCCCGGCGTGTGGTGAAGGCTCCTCCTTTGGAGACTTCTAAACAGGCTGGATGGCCATCTGTCAGGGGTGCTTTGATTGCTGTTTTCCTGCTTCTTGGCGGGGGGTTGGACAGGATGGCCCACAAGGTATCTTCCAACTTTTATGAGGCTTGCTAAGAATTAAAGCTTTGACTGTGACTTTCCACATCCAACATATTATCTGACTGAGGAAATCAGCCCTCTGTTTGCAGTAGAACTTGATTAAACTGTTAATCTCTTGAACAAATAAAATTTTGAAACTGATCCATATTTCAATCCTCAAACCAATTTTAATGCTGATTCTTATCCCATGAGTTCTCAAATCAGTGACAAAAGGTTTATTTTTGACATTTGTGTAAACGTTGCCCCTTGACTGAATACTGCCATATACCTGGGATTATTCATAGAGCCTCTATCTTTCTGGGAGTAGCTTCCAGAAACCCTATAAAATATTTTTAATTCAGAAAATTGTTCTTGTTTATATTTAGGAAAATGGTCAGTAAGTATAGAAGCGAAAATAAACCATCATTTTTGCTGTGGTTCTCTAGTTTTGAAGTGCTGGCAGATGTTAGTACCAGTCCTTTTCCCTGGTTATAATAATATGTGTTTATATGTTAAAATTTCTACTCAGAAGTGGAGAAAGTCCATGTACTGCAGACATTAAAGAGTGGTAAGTTACATATGATCACTATTAGTGTAGCCCACAACAGGTGCATGAAGTCACCAATGCACTATATAGTCCCACCTATCCATATCACCACTACCATTGAAAAAGGTATATGAGGATGGCTTTAATCTTCACCAAGCGTTATCTTGTCACATTTATCTTATATTCTCCTTTTATTATCAGTATAGCAATAACTCCCAATAATTACTTATTTATTAAGACATTTTAGTATTGCCTTACGGCTGAAAATCATAGCTTGGAGCATCCAAGCAGTTAAATTTTAAAACACCCCTTCACATAATCAACAAAATTAAGAACATATCACAAGAGAAACTACATACAGTCCTGCAAAATACTTCACTACCCTTGCAAATGAGTCCATGTTGGCACTGGAACCAGAAATCCTGGTTTTGTACCGTATTCTTACTCAATTCAGAAGGAGAACAAAAAGAAGAAAGGTAGATTTTTTTCCTCCCTCCTTTATGTACCCATTATATATTTGTGTTAACATTGTTTTGCATTACTATTCAAGGAAGTTCACTGCTGGGGTAAACAAGCAATGAGGACTAAATATTGATATTCACTCGTTCTCAATGCTCTTAAATTTTACTGACTTCTGAATGTGATTGAGCCACAGTGAGCCTGGGAAAGATATTAGCTCTACAACATAAACCAACGGTCAATAAATGCAAGCTATACTGGATTAAATGAGAAAACACATTCTATGGCTGAAATTTATTCAGTGAAAATGTATTACCATAATCCTTCTGATTCAAGTGACTTTTAACACTTGGTTGATCCTCTGTGGTATCATGTGAAGATAGACTCTCTAGTTATTCACGTATTAATGATGTTCCTTTGCTGACCTAGATTGACAACTTACCTTTTGTGATCTTTCATTATGAGGTCAAAAAAGTGATGTCCATTTGGTTGTACAATCGCTCTTTCTTTCTCCCATACATGTATGAAGAAAGCAAGTGTTTTAACTCGCCTAGAAGAAATGGTTTTACCTTACATCTTGTTTGCTATAAGAGAAATAAATGGAAGTCAATTTTCTGTGTTTAAAGATTTTTTTTCTGATACAGATTTACTATGTAGCCTCAGGCAATTTTCCCACCATCTTTCTCAAAACACAGAGAAAATACTTCCGTTGGAGAAACTGTGTAGGGAAGAGTAATGGTGCATACTCTTTTACATATCACAGATGAAAACGGTCATATGTATCAGGGTGATGGAGATGGCAAATGCCATTAATGAGAAAGAGTGCACAAGCAAGGAGAGGCTGCAGCCGTTTCCTTCTACCGGAGTCTAAAGGGAAGGGGAAAATTCTTCTCACCTCTTCCTCCTACTGAGTTAGTTAAGTGCAAACTACTTTTGCATGTTGAAATAAATTCAAAACAATTGAAGTAAGCTGAGGATAAGCTGGGGAGGTAGGAGGAGAGAGAAACCAAGACATTTCTAGAACAACTAACAAAGTGAGGCACAGGACTAATCAGGTATTTTCTTGCCAAAGCTGGACAGTTTGAATGTTCAATGGTTACCCAAAGTTGGACCAGGACTTAGAGCAAAACACCAGAATTTAGTTGGCGAGGGGGGACATCAGTGATCACCAGATACAGTATGACATCATTACCCACAGGAGATATGTACAAAGACTGAATAATAGCCCCATATTTGGATTATACCATAGAATCACAATAGAGGTTTCCAAGAGGCCCTAAACATTATGGGGAGGGCATTTTTGGAGCGTAAATAAGTGGAACCGTTGGTATGAGTCCATTGATAAGGGGGCATCCTGTCTTACACCACTCAACAACTTCATCACACTAGAAAATGAATCCACTTAAAATCTGGTTTCTACCTCCTGCACAATTCTGGGGTTTGTAGTTTAGTGAGGCTGTGGAAGGCTCCTCTCTGAACTACAAACCCCAGAATTCTGCAGGAGGCAGCAACCGGGTTTAAAGTGGATTCATTCTCGAGTGTGATGAGGTTGTCAGTATGATTTTAGTTGCTTTCATTGGGTTATAACTTGATGTTAACCAGAAGGGGCAGTGATACTGTATTTCCACAAATGTGTTGGACTCCAGATCCCATCAGCTTCACATATCAGTCTAACAATCAGGGTAAATGTAGTTTTATTTCAACAGCATAAGCATTCCCAGTCCTCATATAGATATACCGATGTAGAGAAAATTGTATTCCTTTTTGTTTTTCCCCCTAGGGTTTGAAAGTGTTCATAGACAAACACATTACCTCTTAGAAAGATATCCCATATTTAAATAAACAAAGATTAGTTCCACTTGTACTATTAAAAGCAAGAAAGATTTCTTCTGCACTTGAGTTTGTTGTCATTTGTAAGGACCAAGGAAAACTGAATATCATCTCTTCTTTTGTTTTTCCTATGATACAAAGCTAACTTATTGGAGACAACGTAACTAAATCATGTCTTTAGAGTGAGGACTAATATCAAAGAACATAATATGATTTACTCAGTCTTTGTGCTAGACACCATCTCTCTTTCTTTTAGTCATGGCTGACTTAAGGAATCCCTTCTCCCACCTACAGAGACACATTCCCCATGTTATTTTCTTTTCTGAAATATTTCCCCAAGATGACTCTTCTTTTAGGTGACAGCCATTTATATCGCTCTGAAAAGCAGGAGGAGTACATATCTGTAGAACTAATACAATGAGAAAAGGTCTTACTGAAGATTTCATGTGTGCACATTCTTGGAGTAATTTAAAACTTGCTAAATAAGGATATTTGCAAACAGAGTGTCTGACATTTAAAATCTTATTACTATTTGTACTAGGATTCTAGAAGAGAGTTGAAATTTATGCAGTGGCCCTCTATGGAATGCTATTATTAGGATCAGAGCTGCTTTATCTAGGCAGAACTTCCAGAATATTGATCTAAGATTAGGTTAAGGTACAGTTCAAAGCTATATACGGGCAGTCCCCGAGTTACAAACATCTGACTTACAAACAACTCATAGTTACAAACAGAGGTGAGACAACAGGAAGTGAGAAAGATCTACCCCTCAAAAGGGAAATCCACTGCTAAAAGAGTTGTCATGGGGGGAAAGGTGTTTCCATTGAAGCTTTCTCATCAATCCTTGTTTCCACAACAAGCCACATTTTTCTAAATCCAATTATCACAGGCACAGAAACCTACAGAGCCTATCTTGTTTGTAATTTGGGGACTTCCTGTACTTTGGAAAACTAGAATTGTTTTTACAGTAAGAAATCTGATAGCATAAAAACTAAAATGAGTGCTCCCCAGCACTATCATGACAAAAGCTTGTCCCTCGCCTTCATTTCATGTACGAAAAGGGAGCATTTTGATCAAAACCCAGGCCATCTGCAGAGAATGTCAGAGGGGAGTGAGCAGAATAAAACTGTGATTAAGAATTTGAGCTCCAGTCGGTTTCCAGAAGGAAAATAGAGCGATCATGTGTCTGGCTAGAGACATTTCTGTTGGAACCTCCTCTGTTCAAAGAACTGTTTACTCAAAAGCATCCTCTATGTGAGGCACTGTCCAATTTAAACTCAGTCACAGATGTACTGCCTCATGCCACCCTGCACCAACTTATATTGGCCATGGGAGGCAATAATTTTCCATACTTGCACTTGTTCTTCCTAAGCCAGTAAAAATACATAGTTCAGTGGATAATCAAGGCTACCAAGATTCTTGTGTAGTTCAGCTCTCTGAAGAATGTACCAATCAGAGGTGTCCTAATTTACAGCCACTTTTGCATTTGTTTAATGGGGTGTTTTATACTTGCTGTATTCCTTTGATATATTAATTTTATGCTTTGAGTATGCATGCCCAGTGTGGAACACATCTCATCACACTAAAACAGTGGATGTGGCTCTTAATGAGACATGCCGCATTATCACGGGGTGTCTGCGACCCACACCACTGGAGAAATTACACTGCTTAGCCGGTATTGCACCACCTGACATCCGCCGGGAAGTAGCAGCCAATAGTGAAAGGACCAAGGCAGAGACATCTCCAGCTCATCCCCTGTTTGGGTATCAGCCAGCACGTCAACGACTTAAATCAAGACATAGCTTTCTTAGAACTACAGAGACACTCGCTGGAACACCCCAGCAAGCGAGAGTCCAAAAGTGGCAGGCCCAAACCCAGCACCTCAATTCATGGGTGATACCAGATGAGAGACTCCCCCCTGGGCACTCAGAAGACTGGGCGACTTGGAAGGCGCTGAACAGATTGCGCTCTGGCACCACGAGATGCAGAGCCAATCTTAAGAAATGGGGCTACAGGGTGGAATCCTCGGCATGCGAGTGCGGAGAAAAACAAACCACTGACCACCTGCTGCAATGCACCCTGAGCCCTGCCACATGCACGATGGAGGACCTTCTTGCGGCAACCCCAGAGGCACTCCAAGTGGCCAGATACTGGTCAAAGGACATTTAACCAAATACCAAATTTACAAAATCTGTGTGGTTTTTTTTTCTTTTTTTTTCTTTTTCATTTTAATCTCTGTGTTTGTTTTGCTCTGTTAGAATTGTAAAACAATGGTTGCTGATGACACGATAAATAAATAAGCCATTTTATAATTTTCTTCATTCTTTTTTGCTTGTGTTCATGGTAGCCACAACATTAACTGCTTATATTATTATGATTCTGGTCACCAAGAATCACCAAGGTTATATCTTAACCTTAAGGGTCTCAAGCCTCCCTGCTCCCTATGATTTTAGATAATGTGTTTCCAAATAATCGCTAAACCACTGCCAGCACACCCTATTTCTGAGCTTTACATTTTTTTATTACTTCTGTGTGCACCACCACTAGTAATGTTTGACATTTATGGGGCTTTCTGTAGGCTAAGTCAAGAATGAAGCTGAACTATTAGTGGATTACCTTTTGTCTGGTTTATGCCTGTTGAGGTGTATTTCCATCTGTTCTTGCCACCACCAACCCTAGCAAATTGGATGTGGAAATTAGGAATGCTTCTGCTTTATAGAATTAAAGCCATTTGGCATCATTTCAGCTGTCATGGCTCAATGTTACGGAATTCTGGAACTTGTAGATTGGTGAGGTACTAGCAACTTTTGGAGTCTGACAAGGCTAAGGAACTTGTCAAACTACAACTCCTAGGATTCCATAGTATTGAACCATGGCAGTTGAAGTGTTATTGAAGTGCATTAACTCTACAATGCAGATACAGCTTCAGATTATTCTACCAGACATTTCTGGTGGTATATTTAGCACATCTATTGATCATTCTAAGTGTTCTTAGAATTTCTAAAACAATTGATATGCTTTGTTGCTTTTTAGTTTTGTGCAGAGCTGACTGAATAGTTTGAATCCATGCAATTTATTAAAGATCAAAGACTGCAGCAGAATGCAAAATTCATAAATATGAACCTTAGCTGCCTTTTGAATGGCTGGAATACTCCAGCACAGCAATAATTTGCAAGATGGTTGGCATCTGAAGCTATTTTAAGAAATGACGAATCTATGGGTTTATGCTATAAGCTGCAAGATCTAAGTGCTGTTTTGAAAAAATCAAAAAGACCTTCCTTGTTTTGAAGAAATACTTATACACCTAGATTATTTTAAAATTCTGAGAAAGCCTTGGTGTTGCTCATTATAAAAGTATTAATGTGTAAAATATTAAAAGTTATGAAATGAATAATGAAATATTGTTTTTAAAAGCTCACTTTCCTTACTTATTTTTAAATAAACGTTTTTGATTTTTTTAAACTATTATTTCCATAAAACATTATTGGGATTTCTTTATTTCCTGCATTTTCCAATGAAACTCAAGCAGATTGTTTTTGTTGTTCTGATTTTTCTCCTTCTGAGATCTGAAATTTAGATTAGCATTTCTTATGTAGTTTAATACCATTCTTGTGCCACTTGTGCTATTGGATTTACTTGACTTAGCAATGCTGTTATACACATTAGGAAAAGCAGGAAGAACTCCAGATTGGTTTTGCACCCATACTACATCTCTCCAATATTTTGTCTTTCAAATTGATCAGTCCCAGAAACTTCTAAAGAGCATAATTGGTGCATTCCACACCATTTTAATAGTGGAGCTCTTTTATGCTTAGAGAAGTATTTATTAAAAACAGAGAGTGATGGAAAATATCTTTGAGATGCTAAGAGAGCTGGTGCAGCCTCCCAACCATTGCAAAGCTATTAATTCTGCTTTGCAGCATTGGTGACACTGTCCAATTTGATAGCTTCATTAAAAAAGACAAAGAAGCACCCTGTTCTTACACATAGACAGATACATAGACTGAGAAGAAAGAGGTTTTAACTTAGCTTTATCTCTAATCTATCTATCTATCTATCTATCTATCTATCTATCTATCTATCCTAGAGATTTTCTCTCCATCTCTATAAGTGAAAACATTTAAAGACATGCTAGCTTTATGGACCTTGGAAAAGTTACAAGGCAGAAAAAGTTATGGCAATTAACTCCACCAGTCACATCAATTGGCCTTTAATGTGTTTTATTTTAAGCACAGAATTATCCCTCTAGGAAAATAGATTATCTACCATTTCTACTTAACTCAGCAGGAATCAGTCCTTTTTATCATCGTTTGATGTGACCCAAGTGCTTTTTCTTAGCTGGACCAACCTTTAGGCAATTATTGGCCACAGGAAGACTGAAGACTATTGCTCTCTCTGTTTCTTACATTTCTGTATCTCTGAGTCAGACATGGACTGGATGACTCCAAATAGAGTGCTGCATTCTAACAGCTTTCAATAGCAAAGCATGACACCTGTCACCTGCACATACTTATCTGGACCATGAAGAGTGTTTCTGCCATTGAGACCAATTATTTTTTATTCCACCGTTTTAGCTACCAAGGCCAGTGACTAAGCTGAATGGGAATGGTGGTGGGTGGCGGCGGGGGGGAGGGAGGGGGGGTGAGAATTCGCTTTTCCAGGTTTACTGAAACCAGTAAAGAACAAGGGACAACTAAGGTGGCAATTCTACAGTACATGAACCAGGAGTAAGCCTGAACAAATTTACTATGGCATACTTCTGAAAAGACATGACTAAGATTATGTAATTGTGTCTAGGAGACCATGGCCTAATTAAATTAGGAAGCCACTCGGATCCACGATGTAAGATTTCATCTTTGATAGAAATGGTTCCATATCCTACACCAAGGATACCACTGACTTCCTGATTTCAGTTATCAGACTAAATACTATTTAGGCACCAGATCCTGTTTTATCTTGGAAGTTAAATAGAATCAATTTTGCATATGAAAGACTGTTAAGGAATGCTAACTGCTACAAAGAATATTTTAGAGGAAGGAACTGGGGGGGGGGGGGGAGGGGAAATCCCAGTATTCCTTGCCATGTGAGTCTCTAGGTGTTTTGACCTAGAGCTCCCAGAAATCCCAGCCAGTTTACCAGCTGTTAGGATTTCTAAGAGTTGAAGACCAAAACATCTGGGGACCCACAGGTTGAGAACCACTGTCTTAGAGGGTTGTTAAAAGTAAGTTTGGAGATCTTTTGATGCTGTGATGGAATGAGAGGAACTCCAGTTTCTTCAGTACCCATCTGCATGACTAGGAGATACTTATCCATGTGTCTGTCCTAAAGAAAATCCTGGCTGAGAAATAAAGTGGTAGAACTAAATGAATTCAAAAGTGAAATGGGGGGAAATCGGAAAGAAAGAAAGTGCTTCTTCACACAAGCTGTAATTAACAGAATTTGCTGCCACAAATTGTAATGATGGCACTGATTTAAATAATATTAAAACTGAATTGAATGGTTGTAGAGGACAAACTTGGTAATGGCTAAATAGAAAAGATACAATACCTGAATAGATTTTCTTAATTTATTAGCTATATAAATTCCAGCTATTGAGGAGTTGTGAGTACAGTGGGAAAGGTCTATTGCCTTCTGGTCTTGCTATTGGCTTCCTAGAAATATTTTGGTGGCAGAACTTGAAAAGTTACTATTCAGAAGCATTTTTATTTCCTTACTTGCTCTAATATTTTTGAGGTAATTGTACTGCAGCTGAATGTATAATAAATCCATGTCAATATATGTAAAATGTTATTTTAAAAATAAAAGTTAATAAAAAGCATTACTTGCTAAACTAGTAAAATAGCTATATACTCTTTTGTTGCATTGCATCTGAAATTTGTTGCAAATCTCAGTTTGTAAGATCTGTTGTTTGGTTGCTACATGATGCAGGGGGTTGGAAAAGCTGGGCCTTTGATCTGATTGACGAGGGATATTTTTACATCCATACTTTCTTGGGGGAAAATGCCCTTTGCCTCTATCTGACTTGAGGGTACCTTATCTGTTTGAAGCTCTAACCTAAGAGATACTTACACTTCCTTTGTGAAGTGTTTCAAAAATCAGTTTGGATTCATCATGCCGACGCCACATATACTCTGTGAGGACAATAAAAAGTTCTTCAGACAGAATGTAGCTATTAAAGTGCAATTCAGTATGTGAATATATCTTTAAGGATGTTTGATATCCTGCATTATATAATAAGTGTTCTATTTACAGCAAGTACAGCTGTAAAGTTTGGGTTGAAAAGACATTTTTCATGATAAAAAAACTAATCAAGATACAGAAATTGGCTGCAATTATGTACTTTCTTATGCTTTTGGTTATCTTAAAGATGAAATATGTCATTGATGCTATTTGAGGAAAGGATATCTAATTGCCTTATTGATGTTTTGTTTACTACCATCACCAGATGAAAAACACAGCCATTTTGTCAATGTAATGTGAACCTTGCCAGATTAAGTAAACATATAAGACTGCAATACATATGTCTTAGTTTAAAAATAAAACTTAGGGGTGAAGGTTGAATTAAGTGAATGAAACTTCCCATCTGAATGCAAACATTTATTGTCTGTTTCCCACTCCAGGAAGAAATGATAGAAGAGAGCCTAACTACAAATGTGCTTTGCTCCATTGCGAACTCTGTAGCCATTAAAAGGTGTATCTTTCCCCCGCATTGTTGTTTGTTTGGGTTGGTTGGTTCATAAAGCCAATCAGATGCTGTAGCATATATGCAGAAAATGCCCCAAATAGCTTCCGCATGGTGCTCTCCTTAGTACAAGAGTTGGCAAAGTGCAGCCATACCAAGCCCTTTAGACTGTAGGCCAGAGCTTTCCAAACTTTCCATGCTTTTTAGACTTGGATCCTCTTGCAACATGATAATTTAATTTTACTAGCAAACTGAATGTTAAACCAAACCCTTACAAGAGTTTCAAACAATATACATGTATTATAAAATAGATATTATACATATAAGATATAAAATATATATTATATAAATATATATATTTGAAATGGTTTGAAATGTTTTCCTTTACACTTCTTATGTACTACAGTTGATTCCTGTTTCCTCCTTAGCCACTCCATGTGGTTCATCACAAACATCATTGTCAACAGATTTTCTTTTCTTAATCCATTTTTGTGATAATGACTGCAACTCAACAAATTGTGCATATTATAAAAGTTATATCAGTACCTACACTTGAACAGCTCCAGCACTCCACTTCTGTAGGGATTCAACCTCTCTGGATGTTTTTAAATGGAGGTTAGATGGCCACCTTTTTCTATGCATTCCTACCTGACTGAAGCGGGGGGGGGGGATGACTAGATCCCCTTTGGTGATCCCATCCAACCCTGGTGAAGAATAGACTGCCTGGGAGTTCAGAGGAGTCTCCTTCTCTGGAGATGTTTGAACTGAGGATTGAGGTCATTGACTGTGTCTTCCTGCCAGACAGCCTTTATTTGCAAGGGTGGGCGGAGGTGGGTGGGTATTTTTCATGTAACACACCTGTAGACTGCAGGCGACACAGTAATGTGTCCTGACACACAATTTGGAAAGTTCTGATCTAGACTGTCCTTTTTTAACCTCTCAAAAAAGGTGAACTTTCTTTCTGAGAAGACTCCGGGAGTGCCGTTTAGGATCACCATGCTGAAAACTAGAGTAGGCTCTGCTAAATTTAATGGTGGAATAGAAGAGGAAGTTTTAGCAGGCATTGCTTTTCATGCAACTAGCTTCTCAAGTAAAGAAGCAACATCCACTGAAATTCCCTCTTCATTGGCCCTCTTGTGTTTTGGTTCCAAATAGGTTGAGTTTGCTGTGCGCTATTTAACTTAAAAAATATCCATGTTTTAAACCAGAAGTGGATTTCCGACCTCTTTTTGAGTTTCCCCTTCTCTTTTATTGTTGCTAGCAATCTTGTGTAGCCCATGGAAAGTCCAAGGGCAATATATTACCCCTGGATCCATTCTAGTATCTCACCCTGATGGAGGGGCAGTAATATCAATAAGCTGAATTTTATTAGGTGTACTGACCTGATCATATGGGCAAACCTTGCTGGCTGCTAATAATGTGCAGCTCTGGAGAATTAAAAATAACTGCTTGTATATTGGATATTTCTGGATGAACAGTTATTGAAGTAGATTTCAGATTAAAGAAAGACCTGGACTAGAAAATTCATTGTTTAATAGCATCACATATCCATGACACTCCATGACACTCTACCATTTATAGTATCAAAAATGTTCACTAATTTGTTTAGTTTTTCTAATTTTTTTCTTGTCAGTCTCAAAGATCACAGAGCTCTCACAATCATAGAAGTAGTTTTCTTGAATGTGTTTTATTCAGTTATGTTTGTACTACTTATATAGCAAAATCCAGTGATACTGATTCAGCCTGACATCATTTGATAATTAGGGGTGCTCTCGGGGCCAGTTCACACAACCTTTGGGGCATGTAGCCAGCCATTTCTTTTCCCTCTAAAGTGACATTTTCCTTAGCCTGGGATTCTAGCATTTTCATGTTAATGCAGACATCCAAAGACTGTTGAAATATCCCACAGTATAGCAGTGAATTAATAAATGCATTTTGTTTATCTGCAGCAGGCACTGCTAAATTCTGTTAAGAAGCAGGGTAAGTCAATAAATATTTCAGCAGTCGTGACTACGGGTTAAGATGACCACTCCATCAGGACCACACCAGAATTTAAGCTATCAGAAAAGCCAACAACTAGAAACAATGCTCTGTAGTGTTACGTAATTCAAGCTTGCGCTCACTCTCTCCAATACAAAACAAAAAGGAAAGGGAAAGTGATTGAAGCCCCAGATCATTTTTACTTTATATCTCGCTCTATATCAGCAGTCCTCAACCTGGGGGTCACGATCCCCAAAGGGGTCGATCAGCAATTTGAGAGAGGTTGCACCGCCACCTTCTTTGTCCCTGCCTCTCTCGCCTCCCTGGCATGGCTGCAGGGCCCCCTTTGCCAGCCAAACAGCTGCTTTGCCTCCTTTTCTATCTTTCCTCCTCTTTCTCTGGTGGCGCAGGGAGGTGCTTGGAGGCAGAGGCAAGCCAAAGGGGCCAGCAAAGGGACTAGCCAGTGAGCCAGGCAGCCCCAGGAGCCAAGGAGAGAGGGGCAAACAACTGGTGAAGGCACCATGGCTACCTTTGCACCTTCCTCCTTGGCTTGCCAGGGCCACTGCCTCACCAGACACAGACCCTGAAGCCAAGGAAGAGGAGCAGGAGGAGGAGCTGAAGGTGGCCTCCTTTGCCTGGACTCCCCAGGGCCTCCCACTCAGTGGAGCCAGTCTTGGCTCTGCTAACACAGAGTTTCTTTCCTTCTTTCTCTCTCTCTCCCCCCTCTCTTTCTCCTCCTTTCATTCTCTCCCCCTTTCCCTCTCTTTTTCTTTCTCTCTTCCTCCCCTCCTTCTTTCTCCCTTTCTTCACTTTTTCTCCCTCTTTTTATCTCCTTTTCTCCTCCTTCCCTTTTTATATCTCTTTCTGGCCTGGGAGAGGAGGTTGGGGAGGGATGTGCCTCATCCGAGCAGTTGGTGAGAGAGTTTTGGCACCTGAGAAGTGAAGCAGGACAGAAAGAGAAGGAGGCCCCCATTTGAGTCCAACTCCTCTTTCTCCTTCCTTTGTGTCTCTGGAAGAATGAGCTGAGGGGCCGAGGTGGAAGTAACAACCCTTTCACCTGCTCTGACGGAAAAAGAAACAGGAGGAAGAAGAGGGGAAGCAACACCTCTCACTCAGTGGGGAGTTTCAACCAAGAGTAGCTACTGTATGTTGCCTTGGGTTGAGGCTGCCTCTGCCATGGAGTCACTATGGAGCCTCTTTCTACTCTTGTTGGCAGATCTAACCAGTGGTGTATATCCCTTACTTTTCTTTTTCCCCTCCTTTCTATTCCCTTCTTTCCCCCTTTCCTTCTCTCTCTTGCCTCCCTCTTTCCCTTCCTTTCCCCTTCTCTTTTCTATACCTTTCCTTTTTTCCTGACTTCCTCCCCCTCCTTTCTCTCCCCCCTTCTCTCTATCCCTCCCTTTTCTATTGATAATTCACTTTCCTCCTCTATCTCCCTCCTTTTCTCAGCTCCCTTTCTTTCTATCTGTCCCCTTTTCTCTTTCTTTCTGTCGACCTCTTTTCCCCCTCTCCTTCTCTCTTTCCATCAGAGACCTTCTCATCCACATCCCTGTTCAAGTCTTTGTAAATTCATCCCTCCTGCTTATATAGGCAATCCCCAAGTTACAAACAAGTTAAGTTCTATAGGTCTGTTCTTAAGTTGAAATTCTATGTGAACCAGAATAGGTACATTTCTTAAGTGCAACTCCAGCCACACACACAAGCACACACACACACACACACACAAATATTTGTTTGTTCTGCTGTCTGTGCTCCTCTTCAGAAGATGTCACCTCATTTTCTGTTCCTGTGAGAATTGGATTTTGAAAAAAAAAAGGAAACAAGGATTGGAGATAAAGCTTCAGTGGAGACATTTTCCCCTTGATAAGTCTTTCAGGATAGATTCCTCTCCCTCCCTGTTGTCTCAGCCCTGTTCTAATAGTTTGTAATTCAGGGATGGCCTGTAGTCTGAAGAAGAACATCATCACACAAACGTGGACAGTCCTAAGGGATGAAGTAGTTATTATTATTATTATTATTATTATTATTATTATTAACTACATTTCTATACCGCTTTTCTCAACCCTGGGGGGACTCAAAGCGGTTTACAACAATAAGAGCCCCTGGTGGCGCAGTGGGTTAAAGCACTGTGCCGGCAGGACTGAAGACCGACAGGTCGCAGGTTCGAATCCAGGGAGAGGCGGATGAGCTCCCTCTATTAGCTCCAGCTCCTCATGCGGGGACATGAGGGAAGCCTCCCACGAGGATGATAAAACATCAAAAAATCATCCAGGCATCCCCTGGGCAACATCCTTGCAGACGGCCAATTCTCTCACAACAGGAGCGGTTGCTCCTGACACGACAAACAAACAAACAAACAAAAAACACAACATAATAAATGGCAAATTCAATGCCCCACATATATATATAAATATCACATATCTAAATCAATAACATGTAACTGTAGATAAAAACAGTTAAAACTATAAAAACATTGAACATAGACATAAGCATGAAACATATTATTGCTGCAATTAACAATGTTGGCCCCTTCTCTCCCCCCCCCCCCGACTCCCCAACTCTCTCTCCATAGAATTTCAGCCCTTCTTTTTATACCCTCCCTGCTTCCCCCACATCCCAACAGACACAAAGTTATTAAGGTACAGAATGAATACAAAATGGGGAGGGTAAAAGAAAAAAAAGTCCTGGGCTTTCTTGGGAGATGGTAAATGTGATATGAGGTCCTTGGGGCAGGTGGAGGGAGAGTCTTATCTGATGATGGTAGTAGGCTACTGATCAGTTTCGTAAAAGTCCAGAGGAATATAGATTTTATCAGTTGTGGTGTCATAAGTCAGGTGTGATCTATCACTTGCCAGTAGACTGAGGATGGGGAAGGGCAAGGAAGTGCAGCTGCCCCTGAGGAGAGTTGGTGTGTAGGCTGCACCTTCCACTCTGGAGGAGATGAAGTCTCCTGGCCTCCTTTTCACCTCCTCTTTGCTGGCTGTTGGAGAGGGGGGCAGCGAGGTGTAGCTGCTGCCGAGGAGAGTTTGAAATTATGAAGTAGCATGAAAAATAATTTTATGGTTTGGGTCACCACAACATAAGGAACTTTATTAAGGGATCACAGCATTAGGACGGTTGAGAACCACTGCTTTCTATATATGTAAATAAATGCGGTAAATAAATAAATGTACAGGCAGGTCTCGATTCATGTCAGAGCTGACTTTCCGGACTTGTGATATAAATTGTGACACACATAAAGCAATGAGTTCCCTGAGAAATCTTTGGAGACTACAGGGATGCTGAAGTGGCTACTATGTTAGTGGTTTTAACAAAAACAAAACAAAAAACCTAGCACCACCAACTTTAAAGCAACTTAAATTCTAAAATACCAGTGTTTACCCCGATAGAGAAATGTGCAGGTGTTGTCCAGAAAAAACAGAAGGGGCAATAAAAGCTGAATACAAGGGGGGAGGGGGCTTGTCTGGGTTGAGATGATTTGCCACAAAATAACAGAGATAGAGAATAAGGGATAAGAACTGTGTTGTTCTATTGTGCCTTCTTCAGCAGTCTTCCCTGGTGGGGAAAGCATATCAGGAAAGGAAGAGACAGCAAGCTGTGATAGTATCGTCTTCAGGAGATGCAGAGGTCACAATAGGAGAAACAGCACATTTCCTATTGTGCCTTCTCCTGCAGACTTGCTAAGTGAAGAAAGCAAATGGGCAAGATTCCAAGTTCTTCCTGCCCTTCATGTCCCCCCTTCTAACCAAGCAAATAAAACCCCTTTCTCTTGGCAATATGAACCCTGCAGGTCCTTTCTTCCCCCTCTCCACTTCTCCGGCCTAGCCAGATAAAAGAAAACCCGTCCATTCACGTTTTCTTACAACTCAAAACACTTTGACAAAGCTCTCTCACTTCATTCTCCTGCTTCTCCCCCCTTTCTCAATAGGACAAATGTGCACAGAAAACAAGGCATTGTGGGTGAAAATGTGCATTTAACATGTTTATTTCTTTATCTGACTTCAATTCCATCTTTCTCCTAGCAGGAAAAGATGGGCAGGAAAAGAGATTTAAAGATGGGCTCAAAGCCAACCTTAAAAACTCTGGCATAGACACTGAGAACTGGGAAGCCCTGGCGCTTGAGCTCTCCAGCTGGAGGTGAGTTGTGACCAGCAGTGCTGTAAATTTTGAAGAGGCACAAATGGAGGGTGAAAGAGAGAAACGTGCCAAGAGGAAGGCGCGTCAAGCCAACTCCAACTGGGACCACCTTCCACCTGAGAACCAATGATCTCACTGAGGGAGAACATGCAGATCAAGAATACGGCTCCACAGTCCATGTACCCACCACCAGTACACCGATCTTAGAAGACAATCCTACTTGGACAATGAGGGATTGCCTAAGTAGGTAAGCACAGGATTAAAGATGGTTTGATGCTGTAAATTTGGGCAAAACCAATTGAGATGCAGCTGTATTTAAGGCATTTGTTTATCTGTTTATCACTTTTCAATCTATCAGGCTTCTCCTCCAGACAATGCAGAATAGGTACTATGCTAATCAAATACAAATAACAGAGCAGCATCAATTTCCCTCCATGCCATCTGCAAGCTGAACCCAGCACATACAGCAGCCCCAAATGGTTTCATTTTGTTCTGTAGTACTCCAAATGGTGATGAGAAGTGATATGACATCATTTCCTGACATTATTTTGAGAGAGGAAAATGAATGCATTTGGCAATAGTGTAGAGGAGATGTATTCACAGGTTTGCATGTATTAAATGGAATATTTCCTTAAATAGCCTGAAAATGATGCTGATTTTTTAAGTAATTTAGAGGGTTGATGAGAGTGCTTCACAAAACAGAGAAGTGGAGTCTAAGGGCAGCAGTCTGTCCACTTATGATGTATTGCGGCTGACATGTTTTGGAACGCCCTCCCAAGAGATCTTAGACAGGCCCCTACACTGACAGTCTTCAGAAAGAACTTGAAGACCTGGCTGTTCCGATGTGCCTTCTCAGATTAGGACCCTCCAATACCAAGTCCTAGAAGCACTTTAGTAGAACTAAGATTACTGCACACCGCACACTGCACTTATTTATAATCCTACATACCTCCTGCCACAGCAGCACTTTTAATCTTGTACCCATTACTCTGGCCCGGCCCAGTTTTATAGTGTCTCGATGTATTGTTTACTGTTATTGTTTATTCTGCTTAACTGTTTTTAATTTGCTTTAGGTATTGTATTGTTGTATTGTGTTTTGAGGCCTTGGCCTGTGTAAGCCGCATTGAGTCCTTCGGAAGATGCTAGCGGGTACAAATAAAGTAATAATAATAATAATAATAATAATAATAATAATAATGTTTTGACTTTGCCACGCTCTGGTCATTTACAGGAATAATGTAAAGCAGTACAAGTTTGGTATGTTTCATATATTAATGCAACGAGGAAGTGAATTTTATCATATTATCACAACCAATTGAAAGTATGGGCACCTGTCTGAAAATTTGCTTCATGTCATAGTCTGATGATGTAGATAATCAGCAGATCACAAGATAGTTGTCACCCCAACATTACTTTAAATCTGGCCAAATATATTACTTTTACTTTTTTGTGGGGGAGATGTGGTTGGAGGTTGGTTAAAGAGAATCCAAGAGGATGGATATATGCAAATCCCAGGGTCTGGCTTACAATACAAAGTGTGTGTGTTAGAGGAAATTAGAAGTGAGAAATAATCCTATAGAGAACATATAGGAGTGGGAAAATGTTACATGTAGAACTGGAAGCCCAGCAAGGTTGGGAAAATGTCCATGTAAGAGACAGAAATGCTATGTGAGAGTCAGGGAAGCTGTGAAGATGCAGATCTGCCGGCTGAGAAAAGAAGGAAGGCAGGAACGGAAAAAATGAAAAGAGAGAGGGATGAAAGAGGCAAGGATAGCGTAGAAAGCATGCGTGTGAAGGAGATACACATGCTACAACCATTATTTGTAGCACAACACAAGGTTGCTCTTTATATCAATATCCCATCTACCTAAACTTAATTCTGGATTGCTTATGTTAAAAGAAAGAACTGTGCAATTTTATTGTATATTATTGTATATAACAGCATTACTCCTATTGACTCATTGCCATCATACAATTTCTTCCTTTCTTCTCTGTTGAGTACCAACTTATGGAAAATTTTCCAGAAATATCTACTGCATTTTAATTTCACATTGCCCAACAAGTTCCACCACCCACTTTTGGTCAATAAATATCATTACAGTATTGCAAACAAGCATGATCTGAAAGTGCAGAACAAACCAAGAAGTGCTTTTGACAGACTTCCCTGATAGTGTAGGAGGATATTCTACAACTCTAAAAATACCATAATCGGTTTTCATAGACAACTTGCAATGTCTCCATAGGTTCTCACTACAGAACATAGTCCTAGAGCCCATATGCTGAATCTGACAGATGACAGATAATAATCTTTTTGAGCAATATTTTAGTTTCATATATTTCAGCTGAGAACAAAAATGTAGACCAGCTCCTTTCCCTCATATTCCTAGATTTACATAAGGCTGTGGGTGCTCTCCAGCCAACTGACTCACTGCATCTTCTTCTCTAAAATTCTTCTGACATCATCCGTGTGTCTGTATCTTTCTCTTCTGCTGCCAAGTTGTGTCATTTTCATTCATTTTGTCACAAAAAGCATATTCTTCTCCCCCACCAATCCTCTGTTTTGTCCAGAAAGAATTGCTGTTAATATTTACTGTATCAGGACAACAGAACTTGTGTTAAACCCCACCAACACCTCCTGCATGGGAACTCTTCCTTCAAAAAACCCTCAAACAGTACTTGTATCCCTTACCACTTAGCACCAAAGAGTCCTTACTTTTTGTATGCATTTCCAGTTAATATCAAAACATATCTAGATATAAGCAAGCACCCCAAACTGTGAAACAGTCTCTCATCCTTCCCAGTTAATTCCTGGAGGGTCAGGTTGTCCTATGATGCAGAAGTGAGGCAGTACTTCAGGCAACTGATTTTCAGTTTCATCAAGGGACAGTCAGTTGTGACTTACTTGCTTCATTATTATTTCAGTTTCAGTCCAAGGGAGATGGAAAGGTTTTTTTTAGAATTTTTTCTCTCATTTGCCAAAATAACATGGCTTGACTGCTAGCTTTAGGTATTATGACCCTGACTTGAGAAGCAGGCTCAACCTCTGGCAACAAAGTGACTTAGAACTGCTGTATCACCTAGAAAATCTCCATCAGTTTCCACCTTAGTTTTTGTTAGCTTTGTCCTTTAAGACTATAATTTTGACCCGTGTAGTATGTAGGACTGTAAAGTGTTGGTGACATGATCTCAACCCGAGTCAACCAGTATCAGAGGCTCTTGTTTGAATGTTCCAATGAGGCACTAGAGCTTTTTGGCTGAGATTCCTAAACACCCTTCTATAAGATGTTGGCATAGCAGCTTAAGTGGAACCAAAATGGGTAGTCTGGACTGAGACCATGTTTCCTCATCCTAATGCTCATATGGCTGATGATTTGGGTTTTATCTTTGGTGAACCAAAACTGGACAATCCTCAACACTGCTGCCACTGCTGGTTACTGAACAAGTTACAGATCTGCTCATACAATAAAGTTTAAAGGGCATTTGATTATGTATTCCTGCATAGCAGGGAGTTGGACTGAGTGACTCTTGTTCTATATCAGTTTATGCTGTAAATTGCTTTATGGAGGCTATTTGTCTAGGAAAGTGGGAAATTAAATATAAATAAATAAGAGAAAGGGATAACATGGAAAGCTCCCAGTAACGGTTGCTAAGGAGATTGGACTGTCGAGACGGTAGCCCTGTTAAAGTGTGATGAAAACCAGCAAACTCACCAGGCAAGCAAGGAGGGGGCCATGCCAATTTGCACTATTTCTCATGTGTTGAAACCATAGACACACACACACAGCCTCCATGGATATCCATGTATGCAAAGCAAATGCAGGAAAAAGGCCCTTTACAAGGACTGTTGTCTTTGCAAATGTCTCAATGTATGCAGAGCCATGTATTTTTTGCAGTTCCTCTGAGTCTCGTGGAACTCAGCATGAATAGAGCAGGAAACACTGGCCCTGAAGAAAGGAAAGAAGGCAGACCAAACCCAAAGCCAGCAGGATTGGCAAAATCATGTGCCTCAGTGCCAAGTGTGAGCCAAAGGATTCATTCGGAAAGGATTTTGTGTGATAAAAATCAAATGAAACTGCAGTCCAGCTGTGCTGAGGAAGGTTGCAAGGAAAGAAGAAGACAGAGGGAAGCATAATTCAAGGACTCTACGCTGAAGGAGGCAACATTCTCCCTTCCTCTAGCAATCCTTCTCTCTTTTAAATTACAGACACTATGTAGCCCAGACATTAAATAACCCTCAACATGCTGATACAAAATAAAAGTCTCTTTTCCACTGAAATATCTCATCTGTTGCCCTGTTTTTCCCTCATTTTACCATTCAAGACTTAAGATTTTAGCAATACACATGTTTTTTTTTCCCACCAGGTCTAAAGACCTTCCCAGGGAGTGTGTACAGCAATTACGACATGTCTGAAGGTCCCATATATCATGATACTCCTTGGACAGTCCTTCTTCCAACAGAAAGTCAACCCAGAATATGACAGTGTTATCCCCAAGCTAGTCTAGAAGTCTTGTGTGACAAACATGTTTTTTAAATGTAGAATCATAGAATCATAGAGTTGGAAGAGACCTCATGGGTCATCCAGTCCAACCCCCTGCCAAGAAGCAGGAACATTGCATTCAAAGCACCCCTGACAGATGGCCATCCAGCCTCTGTTTATAAGCTTCCAAAGAAGAAGCCTCTACCACACTCCGGGGCAGAGAGTTCCACTGCTGAACAGCTCTCACAGTCAGGAAGCTCTTCCTAATATTCAGATGGAATCTCCTTTCTTGTACTTTGAAGCCATTGTTCCGCGCCCTAGTCTCCAGGGCAGCAGAAAACAAGCTTGCTCCCTCCTCCCTGTGACTTCCTCTCACATATTTATACATGGCTATCATGTCTCCTCTCAGCCTTCTCTTCTTCAGGCTAAACATGCCCAGCTCCTTAAGTCGCTCCTCATAGGGCTTTTTTCCAGACCCCTGATCATTTTAGTCACCCTCCTCTGGACACTTTCCAGCTTGTCAATATCTCTCTTGAATTGTGGTGCCCAGAATTGGACACAATATTCCAGGTGTGGTCTAACCAAGGCAGAATAGAGGGGTAGCATGACTTCCTTGGATCTAGACACTATCTTTGCCAGGTGGGTACAACAGAAGTATAGCATCTCAAGGTGAGGTGGCAGTGTGACTTCCTGGTCCCTCCAGATGCTCACCTCTGTCCTTGTTGGAAATAGCAACCTCCACTAGTTATTTCTTATAACAACAACATCATCATCAACAACAACAACAACTTTATTTTTATACCCTTCCTCCATCTCCCCGAAGGGACTCAGGGCGGCTTACAGAGGGATATGCCCAACAAACAGGTTAAAATAAGGATCAAAAAACAAGCAATATAAAACATCAATATACATAAAATCAGACAACATTATAAAAATGATTAAAAGCTATAATGGCTGAGCAAATAAAGTGCTGGGTTATGTGTATAATTGCTTACTGTATTGTATGGGTGTATTGGTTTGCAGTTTTACCCAACCTCTGGTGTGGAAGGGATGCAGACCATGTGATCAGACCTAGGCATGTTCAAGACTCAAACTCCATTTTGGAACAGTTTTTGCTTTAGATTTCAGTGGAGATAGAAGCAATTAGACTCTTAGAGAGAGTAGAAGCCATCTGTATGCTTTTAGAAGTCAGTGTGTGTTTGCTTTAGAAGAATGCAGAAACACCTGGTATTCAATAGCAGTCCTCTATCCAAGTATGAACCAAAGTTGACCCCATAAGGTCAGCTGTGATTTGTGCATTTAGAGTATTTAAGCCCTACCCTCTAACATTTCACAGATTGAAAGGTGAGGAAAGTATGACTAAGCAACATCAGAGTATAGAAAATTCATGAATGAGGAGGAACACAAAAAATAGGAGAGCAGCCTTTTATCTTAGTCTACTAGGAAGAGCAGGATTCTACTGCTTCCACTCCTCTCCCCCCTGCAGAGTTTCGTGGACTACACATTACTTTTGCCATATGAACTCACTTTGCCAATGTAATCTGAAGACAAAGGGAGAAGTGGGCGGAAGAGAGAGAAAGAAATGCGATAGGAAAGGGTTAATTGGGTCTGTTCCTGCCAAATCAAGAAATTTTAAGGGCATGAAATATAGGAAAACATCAGGCTCTAACATAGAAACCCATTCTAAAGAATATTTTGGTGTGTCTACCTTACTCTCCTTCCCTACTTATTTTTATCATTTTCATCATCATCAGAAGTGAAAGTAGAGTGAATGAAAGCTGGAGAAACATAAGTTTTCAGTTTTGGGTTGGAGCAGCATTTCCGCTGTAAATAAAGCAACAGATTGAACTGGGACTGTACTCCAACTAATTTTCTTGTAGATGTAAGTGCCTGTGTCTAAATCAGACAAGGCAAATAATAGTTATCTCTAGAATCCCTTGCTGAGCATGCACAAAGAACAAAACAGCGAAAGGGAAAAAGCAGATAAGCCTCCTTCACCAGCTACCTCCTGAATGTCAAAATAAATAAATAAAAAGCACAGATCTACATGTTTTGCCCCCTCCCCCATGGAAATCATAACAAAAGTGAAAGCTGGTGAGAAAAAAAAACACACCTCTGAATGTACCATGGAAGAAGACTTCAGGTAAATTCTAGAAGGATCAACATACCTTTGTTTACATATGTAGAGCTTACCTGACCTGTTTGTTCATTCACATGTGCATGTTGTCAAAAAGTCTGAGAAACATATTGAACAGTTCTTCCCGTTTGTGCTGTAGGAATCTATATCATTTCTGGCTCTGCTGCCAAACTTTCTGTTAAAGAAGAAATGTCCAGTTAACTGAGTCATACCTAGATTGAATATTGCATGTTACTACCTCAAAAGCAAATACAGAAGTTATACAACAGAACACCCATGTTTTTGAAGTATTTTTGTATGGTGATAGGCACATCACCAGAAGGTGATTCAAAATGAATTCACAGCTATTCATCATATTGTGCTAAAGTCCACAGTCTGCCAATAATTTAATTAATCAGTTTGGAAAGAGAAAGCTTATTCATTCATATGCATTGTTACCATTCCTGAGCCAGATAGTTGTTATTCTGTTGTTTCAACAAAATTACCATTAGAATTAGCAATGATGGATATTCCATCAGATCTTCTGGGAAAGAGCCTGACAGCATAAAGGAAACCAAAGACAATACCTTTTCTTTCTTGTCAACAGTGCACTGTATGAAGGTTGGACTATTCTGGCCTATCCAAAACAGATAGTACAGGGCAGCCCAGAGGAGGCAATACTTTGAAAAGATCTGACCCAGACACTTGCTTGGACAATAGATGGAAGTAGAGGTGGCTCTGTGAATCTCACCATACAATCCACCATCATCCATCTGCTTTACCTATTTGAATTCTTAAAGGGTCTTCGCCTTTGGCTTGTGTACCGCAGGATCCTGATCACCAGTTCCAAGCTGAGCTAAGAAGTATCATAGCCCTAGGAGGGGTAATTAATTATCTGTACTCCTATGTGTCAATTTCCACCCCTTTTCCCACCCTGTATGCCTCTGGAGCAGTGGTGCACATCTTTTTCAGAAATGGCAAAAAAGCCCACAAGAACTTGCAGAGCAGTTTGATACCAGGTTCTGTGGCAAATCACCTTCCTGCCTCAAATCAAACCTATCAATCTAATTGCCCAAACAATGACTCCGGTTCCAAGCTGTATTATAGTGTAAGTGCAGATGTGTCCTATGTTAAACTTTTTGTCAGCAATCACAAAGAGCATTGATATTTGTGGACAGATTACCTGTTTGACATATTGACTATGTTATTAATAAAGTTATGCATGGGAAAGACAGTTATGTTTTCCTTGTCTGCAAACTCTTTATGTGGAAAAATATAGAACAGTTTGTAGGTGGAAAGGCTTTTGTTTTTAATTAGAGTCCAGAACTAAGATGAGAAGTGCATAGAGTCGCCCTAGGGCTGAGAATGGCGGTCTACAAGTGCCGTAAATAAATAAATAAATAAATAGGTCTTCAAATAGTGTTGAACTCTGTCTCTCATCTTCTCTCACAACCATTGGTAAGGGCCAATTGGAATTCTACCCTAACAAAAACTGGAAGCTCACAGTTTCCTCATCTTTGTGCTAAACATAAGCTAGGCAAAATAAATAAATAAATAAAATGCAAAAATACAGAATGGGGATGCTTGGCTGGATAGCAGTACGTGTGAAAAGAGCAATTAAAATAATCAAGGGTCTGGAGAACAAGCCCTATGAGGAGGGGCTTAAAGAATTGGGCATGTTTAGTCTGCAGAAGAGAAGGTTGAGAAGAGACATGATGACCATGTATAAATATGTTGGGGGAAGTCATAGGGATTAGGGAGCAGGATTGTTTTCTGCTGCCCTGGAGACTAGGACAATGGCTTCAAACTACAGGAAAGAAGATTTCACCTGAACATGAGAAAGAACTTTTTAACTGTGAGAGCTGTTCAGCAGTGGAACTCTTTGGTGGAAGCTCCTTCTTTGGGGTTTTTTTAACAGGCTAGATGGCCATCTGTCAGGGATGCTTTGAATATGATTTTCCTGCTTCTTGGGGGGGGGGGGGTTGGACTGAATGGCCCATGAGGTCTCTTCCAACTCTATGATTCTATGTGTGTATGTGTGTGTTTCTAGTACTTTAAATACCACGCTATACTACTGATGTACTTCTTCACATTGACACACTCAGAGTATTTGGTTTAAAAGGTAATTCCCAAACAGCTGTGGGGAGGATAAATTTTCTAGGGACAAAAGGTAGTCAATTAGTTGCAGGAAGTCATCATACCCATCACAGGGCTTCTTTGGAGATGTCGTATAAGGCAGATAGCTTCCTCGCCCAAAGCCTTTCTGTTTTCTCCCCAATACTGTAGCAGCAAAAAACTTGTTTGTATTAAACTTGATTTGGTAACATTTGGCTCTGTGAGCATTTCTAAGCCATACATCAAGGGGGCCACTGACCGCATAGGGAAGCTGACGAGGAAACACAACATACAAACTATCTACAGACCCACTAAGAAAATCCAACAAATGCTACATTTAGCAAAGGACAAGAGGCATCCTCTCACTTCTGCAGGAGTCTACTGTATACCATGCAGCTGTGGACAAGTCAACATAGGGATAATCAAACACAGCATTGCCCAAACACATCTCAAGGAACATGAAAGGCACTGCAGACTAATTCAACCAGAGAAGTCAGCCATAGCAGAGCACCTAATGAACCAACCTAGACACAGCATATTATTTGAGAACACAGAAATGCTGGACCACTCTTACAACTACCATGTCAGGCTATACAGGAAGCCACTGAAAACCACAAGCATGTGGACAATTTCAACTGAAAGGGAAAAAAACAAACAGGAAAATGAACAAAATCTGGCTACCAGCACTAAAAAAATTCTAAAATTAAAACAGTAAATAAAAACAAAACACAAACACAGGGAAACTCCAGACAAAAAAAAACCCGATCAGGAATGCCTGATCACCTCTCAAGAAAGGAATTTCCCAGGCAGTAACAAGCCAGACCTTGAAACTGCTAGGCCATTAAATGCTAATCAAGATGGCCAATTGAAACATTTCATCCTAGCTCCAACAGACAAGAGTTCTTTCCCCACCCTGAACCTTGCACAGATATATAAATCCAATTTTCCTAGTTGTCAACATGCCTCACATCCTCTGAGGATGCTTGCCACAGATGCAGGTGAAACGTCAGGAGCAAATGTTTCTAGAACATCCTCTCACTTCTGCAGGAGTCCACTGTAGCCATACAGCTCAGAAAATCCACAACAACCCATTTCTAAGCTATGTTTTTCATAGGAAGGATCAAACCCACTTGCTTACAAAGTTAGCAGGAAGAGATTTCTACCCAACTTTATTTAACAATATACTTGAATTAATTCATATGCTACTTCCCCTTCTCTGTGCGGCTCAACTCTGCAGCTTTGATTTGTGCAATCTAATTGTATTTGAGCCTGAATGCTCTACAGATTGAACTGTATATATTCCAATTAGTCTGAGGCCTCATAGAGGAAAGAAAAAGTGCAGCACAATATAAAATCAGGACTGCAGTTCCCTCTCAGGAAAAAGAGAGGAAAATAACACATGTTGTCACCATACTTCCATGCCTTGGTGATTGGAGGCAGTGTTCCTTAAAGTGGGGCAAAGAGCCAGATGAGAGGCAGTGTCTGAAATGAGTTATGAAAAGCCTGTTAATTTGAGGCCATTCTAGTTGCTCTGAACAAAAGCACTCCTTTGGAACAAAGGTATAGTTTCTATTTTTAACCTGAACAATATTTTCCAATTCCCCAGACTTTCAAACCCCAATCACAGTTGCATAACATCTGCAAACTTCTGTGATTAAAAGAAAACCCAATAAACAAAGTGATGCAGGGGAATGAGCATGGCCTGCAGGGGTCTGGATGAAATCTTTCCTTTCTGGCTCTTCATCTTATGCATAGCATAATTGTTTAGATTTGTTTCACAAGGCGAGATATTTCTTCTGAAGTATTCCTTGCTTCGGGAGAAGCATTTGTCTGTGTCTCCTAGGCCAGGCCACCACTTGGGGCAAGATGCTGTGCTGGATGGGGCCATGGCCAAATCAAATCCTATCACCATTAATTTGAATTCTTATCAGATACTTATCTTCAATTTGAACTGAAATTTTTCAGGAAAGGTTTTCTGAGAATATTTCAGACAATTATCTTTTTATAAGACTCTGGTCTTATAAAAGAAGTTGCCACTTTTGAGAATAGTCTCTGGATAATCTCCACCTCACCTTTTTCTTATAGTACCCATCAAATATTGGTGGCTGGTGACTTCCATGTCAGTTAGGATTCACTTTAAGCTGTAGTCCAACAATTTGAAGGAACTATTCACGATACTGAACTTATTCTGGGGATGGGATTCAGCATCTTGGACAGTTCATAGATATTGCTCTGTTCCACTGGAAACAGAATTGAATATTTTAGGAACTCATTTCACATACCCTTCAATATTTCCCAGGTGGTCAAGTAACGTCAGAATGTGGTCCACATGGCAAAAGTTCTTAAATATGTTGCAAGATGTCTTGAGTTCTGTTACTGGGAGAAAGGCATGATATAAACGAATAACAAGAACTGAAACAGTAATAAAGTCGAAAAAGACACTAAAAAAACTGGGTTGACATATCCATGGATCAACATAGTATTGAACCCTAAATCTTTTTTAAAGCTCTCTCTGAGTAAAGTAGTGAAAAGGGATTGCTTAGATGGCCCCGGAAGACCCTATAAGAAGCACCAGTCCCCTCTACACTCTCTGCCATGGCCGTTTTAGATGTCTGGGGTGGGAAAATGATGGTGGTAGCCAGCATGAGCCACTGTCTCCCTGGGAAGATTACATTTTTCCCTCTCTAAGGAATTACCCTAAACTTATACATGGGTCATATCAAAATCCAAAATGTTGGTTTCAAAACCTTCCCTTGATGCATATATGCAATCGACTAATGCATTAGTATAAACAGTATTTGATGACTCACCTTATTGGAAGCCTGAAGAAATGGAAACAAGTGAAAGAAAAGTGATCATGTTTTGCTAGTTGTCTGTCTTTTTTTAGGAATGAATTTGATAAGATTCTCTGACCAGAATGCTCTCTGTCACTCTTTCCCTCTCTTAAACAAGTGAAAAAAATCTATTCCACTGCAGTAGTGATACCTGGTTGCATTTATCAGTAAATGTGTACCCCATTTGTAAATATTTACCTATATTTACATGTTATTTTCTATAAAATTGCAGTTATGAGCAAATTCAGGGAATAGATCATATAGTTAGCATTTGGAGCTATGCTTACAAATTTATATGAAGAGAAGAGTATAGAAAATGAAGTGTCTATTGTTGCCAAGCTCCTTTTCTGCCAGAAAGTTCTCTCAGCATGCAAGACAACATTTTTATTTCTCTTTTGATTCTTTGCCACTTCACATTCCAGCTCCCATTTATATTACTTTTTCATTTTACATAGCATCTAGTGCTGGAGGGTTGTCACATATCAGTTTGTTCCAGGGAAAGGTATTTATGTCAGCGTTTTCAAATAATATTGGCAAAGAAGCAATACCCCATTTCTTTGAGAATCTCTTTTGAATATGCTACAGGACCCTTGAAGTGTTATTTTTAAAATGTGCATCTGTTTTTTAAAAAATAAAAAAGCTGTGATTATGTAAATTTGTTGTACAGGAACAGTCTAGATTACTGGCACTTCTTGCAAAGTAGATACCAACATCATGTGCAAAACTGCCCTCCAATTATATCTTAGCTTGGACCATGTATCTCTTTTCTGCTTGCTGATATGCAACCATACTTGCCAACACATGATTTACTTTTGTGCACAGTCAGGTAAGGCCCAACCTTCCTTCCTTCCTTCCTTCCTTCCTTCCTTCCTTCCTTCCTTCCTTCCTTCCTCCCTCCCTCCCTCCCTCCCTCCCTGCTGAATAACAGCATGCCATCACCACTATCTATCACCAAGTCGTGGTAGTTTGTGTTGCTCTGCATACTCTAGGTAGTTAAAGCAGTGTTTGTTGTTCTGGGCTGTCCATCTGCCAACACAGTCCAATTACAATTGAACAAATATACTCCAGTAACCACAGTGGAATATATTTGTACAGGAGGCAGAGAACAAACCTGCTCCCACCTCTCCGTGACAGCTCCTTAGATATTGAAAAAGTTCAATTAAGGGTACATGTACACTATAGAATGAATACTGTTTGACACTACAGTAACTGCCCCAGCTCAGTGCTATGGAATCCAAGGAGTTAAAAGTTTGAGGAGGTACCACCATGCTTTGACAGAGGGGGCTGAAAATCTTGTAAAACTACAGCTCCCATGATTCCGTAGCATTGAGCCATGGCAGTTAAAGTAGTATCAAGCTACATTAATTCTATATTGTAGTGCACTCTATGTCACCCAAGTCTTTTCTTAACTTTTCCTTATAAAATTAATTCCCCTTATTTTTTACAATCTTGGTTGCCATTTTTCTGAATCCACCTCAACATTTCTATATACTTCTTTAAATGAGGCATTGAGAACGGAATGCCATACTCCAATACTCAAGCCTAACTAGTGCAGACTGCACTGGGACTATTATGACCTCATCGGACGGGGTGAATTTTGTGTCCTAGAATGCTTTCACCACATCTAAAGACGGAGCCCTATGCCGAACATCACACAACATTGTGTGACTTTCAATAGATGCCCTGCCCCCAAAAGAGGTGGAAGTGTCACCGGATACTTTCTTCCCAACACCTGAGGCTTCCCATGTTGTGCTGAATCCAATGGAACCAGCACAGGGCTTCTCTGGGAGGGTGACGCTTTCCCCATGTGATGGGGGAAGCGTCGCAGAGAAAGAGCTGCATGCAGGGCAACAGATTTGCTCCGCTGCCCCTCTGATTTCTCCCTGATGCCAGGCAAAACGGACACTTCGCCTGGCCTTTATGATGAGGTTGCTACTTCCCTTGGCATGGAAACTATGGTTCTATTCATACAGGAGGAAAGCAAAATTTGCTTTCTTTGCTGGGTCATTTTCAAATTAGGATCAATAAAATTCCCATCTACTGCATTTTAGTGGTAGATGGAATTTCGAAGTGAACAACATGTAGTGTGAAAGTTATTGAGACATGAAACAAACAAAATCCTCACTGGTTGTACTCATGGCTTGAAATTATTATAAGCATCTTTCTGGTTCAAGCAGGCATGTTTCAATTGTCCAAAATCTGAATAGATTTTTTTTTTTACAGCAGTAGCTAGGACCATGCCATCAAAACACTCTCGCAGTTCTCCTAGGAAGACATTGTTTCAGGTGATTAAAATTGAAAGAAGAAACTGAGCCAGTATAACTACTGGCTGGAGTTCTGGACTAGGGCTCTGGGAGACAGAGGTTTGAATCCCTACTCATCCATGAAAACCCATGAGGTGACCTTGTGCAAAACACATTCTTTCATCCTCAGAGGAACCTAACAGTAAACCTTTTTCTGAATAAAACTTCCCAAGAAAACCATAGGGTAAGGTTGCTTAAGGCTGGAGTCAGTTTGAAAGCTCACATAAACAGCTGCAGCAACTCAGGCAGCCTGCAAAAACTAGAAAAGTAAAAACAATTTTGAATTTTGGAACATAAAATGATCTTCAGACACATGATTTGTCAAGATAAGATAGCCCTAGGCATTATCTAGACCAGTGGTTCCCAGTCTGTGGCCTGTGGACCACCAGTGTCCCCCAAGAACTAAAATATGGTCTGCAGCCTCGCTGTTACTACACCATGGCAACAAGAGTGACTGGTTTCACGAAACCCTCTAATTGTGCCAAGGCAATGGGGCTGTCAAGAGGGGAGAGGCTGATTACCTGTTGCTTCTTCTCCTTTTCCCTTCTCTGAGTGGTTCTGTTCCATGTGGCACCTGGAAGTGGGGATGCCTTGTTGTTTTCATTTTTAGGCTTGTTCCTGGGATTATTTGGGGTGCTGATTCAGAAGATTGCTTTGGATTGACCACATCACCTCTATATTATTAAATACGGTTTTCTGTGGGCGAGCAGATGGTGACTACTGGATGTCATATGTTCTGTAACAGAAACTTGAGCTGATGTGGTCTATCCAATGCAATTTTCTGAATCAGCACCCTAAATAACTAAACCAAATCTAAAGTTGACTAAAAACTGATTCATAAACCTTTAGGTACTAATGTTGGAGAGTGGTCCCTGGTCAAAAACAGGTTGGGAACCACTGATCTAGGCATTTGCTTTAGTTTACAAGGAACAATGATGATAATTTTACAACATCCTCAGATGGTATTCTACCCATGGCAGTTATAATCCTAACAAAGAAATAACCGCTGATGAGCTGCCTAGTACAGGATTCACTTTTGTGTAAATCTGATTAATCTGATCATGGGCTGCTAGGAACAAAAAAGATTATTTTAGTTCATGATGGTTTTTGCTTGGATGACATAATTTCCCATTTTAGAACACCTATGAGTGCAATTGAAAATGTCTCTTTTTGTAACCCTTTCCTAATAATAGGATTCAACCACCAGTGGCAAATGTGAAGAAATACTACAGCATCCCAAACCCCATTGACATGCGCAGGCTTAATACATTCCCTTTTATGGTTTAGGGAAAATGTTTTCAATACTTTAAAATCGGGGGAAGTCAATGGATCCACTGCTATGGAGGTGGCAAATGCATTCATCATTTCTCCTGTAGCTTTTCCATGTTGCACAGAAGTTCTCTTAGTCCTGGATCCACAGGGCAAGGCAAGAAGAAATTCTGGAGATTGAGATCCTTATCACACTACATTGATTCAACATTATTATTTCACTTTAACTGCCAGGACAACATCCTATGGAGAGGAGCATTTAGAATTCTGAGACAGACAAATATCCCATATACACTGACCATTTAATGCAATTTCAAACTGCTATTGAAGAAAGTGGCTTTGCTGTGCAGATGATTACATATACACTCTGGAGCCAGCTTAAGGCCTGGAAAGTGATCACACAAACCACAGTGCACTGCTGAGCATTGAGGGCATTTTTTTGTGCACTTTTGAGGGAATTTGTTGTCTGGCCAATGGTGGTGCAATGGGTTAAACCCTTGTGCTGGCGAGACTGAAGACCAACAGCTCACAGGATCGAATCCGGGGAGAGCGTGGATGAGCTCCCTCTGCCAGCTCTGGCTCCCCATGCAGTGACATGAGAAAAGCCTCCAACAAGGATGATAAAACATCAAACACCCAGGCATCCCCTTGACAACATCTTTGCAGATGGCCAATTCTCTCACACCAGAAGCAACTTGCAGTTTCTCAAGTCACTCCTGACACGAAAAAAAACCCGATTTAAAGCTAACTCAGAACTGCATTAAATGGTCAGTGTAGATGGTGCCTTGGTCCTCTATAAACCCCAAAATTCTGAATGGTATAGCCAGCCATAGTAGTTAAAATATAAAATTAGTGTTATAATAATCTTGCATGAGACAAAGAGCTTTGATGGAGGCAGACAAGGGACTCTATTATATGAATAAACTCAAGTTCCCAGCACTCATTCTGAAGAAAATTATTTGTCAGTTTAGTCTCCATCTATTAAAATAGGCCAAGTCCTATTAATCAAAGATGACAGTCTTCTCAGATCCTGAACTGAGAAATGCACACAGACAAGGATTTTAAATTAATAATATGATACCATGATGCCTTCTTACTTTAAATGTAATTAATGTATTAGCTGCACTATGGTTAGGTTTAATGAGAGAATGCTTCTAGAACATGGCCATATAGTCCAAAAAACCTACAACAACCCAATATTAACTTTTATCGGCAGCCTTTTCATAAAATGTAGGCATATATATATATATATATATATATATATATATATATAGTGATTAATAATCATTCTTAAGTTGAAAATGGTAAAGGAGCACCTCTAATTTCTATCAATAAATTTGCAGGTCATTTCAGACACATGGTCCTTCTGTTTTGAATCAAACTGTAGACCCTGCTATTCTGCATTCAACAGGAATGACCCCAAAGGAATGGGTAACTAAAGCTAGAATGGCCATGAAGCCTCATCAAACATGCAGAGGGTATTGTAACATACAAGCATTGCTTAGTATGTCTGAGTATGACTCCAAGGTGTACTAGGTCTGACTGGGCTTCCTCTACAGTGTGGATGGAGTAGTAATGTGATTTCCATCCTAGAAACAATTCTCCCTGAGCAAAATGTTGTATTCCAACAACCGTGCTTATTATTACCACATTGGTGAAAACATATACTGTAGTGCATTTTTCCATTCAGTTGTTAGGGGGAGGGGTGTATTCTCTTTTCAGCAATTTTTTTTGCATTGGCAGTTGAACTCACCTAGCTATGAAACCTGATTTTATCAGTGAATGATTCAGGGCCCTTCCACACAGCCATATAACTCAGAATATTAAGGGGGGAAATCCCACAATATCTACTTTAAACTGGGTATCTGAGTCCACACTGCCATATATTTCAATTCAAAGCAGAAAATGTGGAATTTTATTCAGCTGTGTGGAAGGGGCCTCAGAGAACCAGTCTTCATACTCAGACAGTAGCACTGTTGGATCTGAAGTTCTAATATGTCCCTTGCCTGTAATAAGCCACTGGGATAAGCATAAAGTGTGTACATGTTCTGTTTCTATATGTAAATCCTCCGGAGAATTTATGGCAATGTCGGGGAGACAAAAGTCAAAGGGAACTGTAAATGTCCAAGGTCGGGGTCAAACATCCATTAAGAAGGAGTAATTCAAGGAGAAAGAGATTTTTGCAGCATAATTGTCTCATTTGCAGAAAGTGGGGGTTGCGGTATGACCATTATGTGAAGAAAACAAACCACTTGGAGCCAGCTGTGTCTGGGGCTGTCCCTTCTCCAGACATTTTTTTTTAAAAATATGGGTACTGTTCCATTATCTGGGCGGAGGCCACAAGGGGGCCCTAGAGAGAGAAGGATAGTACATTTTACAAGGGTGGAGGGTGAGTTGAAGTAGTAAAACCATTTCCTGTTATTCCCCCCACCCATGTCCCTGTCGTGGAAATAACCCTAGTTTATTACATGGGAAGTGGGGAGGGGAAATAACCAGCAAAAACAGGGGGGGGGGGGGGTTGGTGGTTTTCTTCCTTCAATTCCCCACACATAAAAATGGGTGATTGTTCTATCTAGTGCCTCCTTGTGGCCTCTGCCCGCATAATGGAACAATACCGAAATATGAATTGTAGCTTGCTGGATCTTCTCCCTTCTGTTTCTTGAAGGTAAGAAACAGAGAGTCCTAGACCCAAAAAACTTCAGTTTGTATTTAAAAAACAAACAAACCTGTCTTACCTCCAGGGAGGCAGGGAGGAGAAGGGAGAGCCACAGACCCAGCCAGTTCTAATGTGACAATTAAGCAAGGAAAAACAAGAAACCAATTATGGGAATCCTAAAGAGGGATGCAGCTATTACTCCTTGGTGACTATTATGCAGTGAAATATGTTATGAGACCCATTTTTAAAACATAACAAAAATCTACTTGCCACAATGCTAGCAAGATAGAACAAACTTTCATTAAAAAAACCTGTTACCCCCTCCTTTCTCTGTTGGATCTATGCAAATGTTTCTCCAGGAAGTAAAATACGATCAGCCCTCTGTATACATGGATTTTGCATGTAAGGATTCCATTATTATCCATGGGTCCTAGAACCATTCCCCACTGGATACCAAGGACCCACTGTACATGTCTGAAAAGAGACTGTGAGAGGTCCAAACATCCCTCTGGAGGTCTGATTTGGTCGATCAATAAATTTGTTGTTTGCCTCCACCTATGTTCAACTATTTCTGATTATCATATTACAGAAATGTCTGGATTCCAGTGATTTCTGCTTTGAAAAGGGATGTAATGCAAGTAAGCCCCACTCTTGGAATTTCTCACCACCTTGGTCAGGAAAGCACATTCAAGAATATTAATAAATTGACTTGTGTGGGTTGAGGTCAAGAATGAGAAAATTAATCCCCTTTAGTATGGAGAAGGTTGATATTGTTTGGATTGATTCTGGGTGGATTACAAATGTCTAATCCCTGGGATGAGATTAGAAGTACTCATAGAGATGACTATGAGTGGGTATGAACATATCTGTTAATCCCATAGAGATGCACTTGTTGGATTGTGCCCATTATCTTTATCAAGAATGCACCCATGTTTTGACTTACCAAGCATAAATTTCACTCTAGACTATAGGAGAAAGTAGGTGCATTATATTCGAAGATATACCTTATTTTATCTAATTGCTGGTTAAAACAGGTAGCACTCTACAGTTAGATATTTTAAAAGTTAACTGAGTTTTCACAGGAGAAAAAGAATCAGCTTGAGAAACACTAAGCTATACACCCCTGCTCCAAATCCATTTGGAAAATAAAGAACAAAACCAACTAATGTCAGCTATTAACAATAAATGTGAACAATATGAAATGTACTGCTGTTAAAGTATTTTTATTCTAATGCAAAAAAGTTATACCACCAATGGAAGGGGGTGTGTTGACAACAGCCTTCCATTTGTGATCAGATAGAATGCACAGGGATGGTTGTATTTGCTCGATACCTGTCAAGACAATTACATGGTAGGGCTGCCTCAAGAAAGATATTCTTCTCTTTCCCCTGCCAACTCCCAGCCCATTCACAGCTTAGAGTCTACTTAACCAACAGTATAGTTTTTATATTGGCTTTCAGATGCTAACACCATCCATTTTAAAACTAGCTGTGAATCATCTTCTGCTTGGGTGAGTCTTTTGTTTCAGTTCATCCCATGTCACCGTTGGCTCTCTCAGGATTTTCAGCTCGTGCATTTTTGATGCAAGTGGCACTGAAATTCCCTCTTTGGCTCTGGTATTACTGGAGTCAAAGGACAGGTGAATTTCTACAGGTGAAAGGAAAACAAAAAGCAATAGTTTTAAAATACCTGGCAAATACCATTTTGTTCCCATGTACAAGTGGCCCTTTGTATACACAGATTCTATCATCAATAGCTTGAATTTCTTTTTAATTCAAGAAGCAAACCTTGATTTTATATAAGGGACACCATACTATGATGCAACTGCATATCATTGATTTTGGTATCTATAGGAGGTACTGGAACCAAATCACAATGGGTACCAAGGGCCTGTCATATGATCTAGTTTGCCTTGATAGATCCTTTAACTGAAAATGTAAAGGGACTTCATACTAAACACATGCCTCCAAAAGGCAGCAGTATATCTCGCTCTTGCCCATGATGTCCATAAGAAGTTAACCCAGCTCTTCATATCATTACACATTTCATTATATTCCATGACTGACAAGATGACAAAAACCTCTGAAGTGCAATCATTGTGTTGACTGAATCCCTAAGACTAGTTGAATCACATTACATATGATAAAAACTTGGAGGGGTGGGATGGAACTGTCCATTGAGTCTTAATAAAAAAAGAAACAGTCCCCTTGAAAGCTATGGATATATTTTTCTATGCCAGCTCCAGGCAGTCATAAGCTGGATCTACACTGGCTTATAATGCAATTGAATCTGCGCTATATGGTCAGTGTAGAACCACATAACCCAGGCAGGTTCCCATCACTCTGTCTTCTTGGAAGATGGAAAGACACTTCCAAAAGCATGTGTGACCTTCAATACCCTATTTTAGGGCCTTAAACTAGCTTTTGCAAATGGAAACACTTTCAGTGTTGATTTTCCACCTGTGGAGATTTCCATCAGTGAAAATTAGTCAAATGATTTACTTTTCAGCATATCCTTTCCTCACTAGGAGATCTAAGGAGTCAGGATTATCCTGGGCTTTTTGTTTTGTTTTGTTTTGTTTTTTAGGAATAGCTATAATCTAAGTCTATGTAATAGGTACAACTAATCATATATGGCCAAACAAATCATAACAACTGTTATATAATCCCAGATTGGAAACACCAATGATCTTCTGAAAAAAAAATCTAGTTAAGTGATAGGGAAACTAGAAGTATTTGGGAGAAAACCGCTTTGTTTTGTTTTATTTGGTTTATGTTTGCAGTCATAAATTTTAAAACTTTGATGAAATGCAAGTAAAAACAGCAAATAAAAGCACTCTGAGCTGAATATCTGTGCTGAACTCCCTGAATATAAAATATAAAACATCAATGCAGTATATTTTGTAAATAATCCACCGTCTGCCATCTGTTTTGCTATTGCATTAATATTTTCCAATACTGAACCTTTGTAAGCATTCATGTGTGTGTGTTTAAAGTTAAATGTGGTATTCAACAAAGACAGTAAATTGCTTTACATAACTGGCTGTAGTCCAGCACATGTCCTCTCACTGAGCATTTAAGAATGTGTTGGAAGCATGCATAATTGTGCACTGAACTGTAGCTATTGCCATCTTCTGGACGTATGGCCTGCAAGGGAAATCAAGCCCTTTCTGTCAGTTTCTAAGGTCTGCCAGGGGTTTCATATTCACATTATGCAGCCCACCAGCTATGAAGTGGCCAAGGGCAACAGCATACAAAGTGTTGTTGGAAGCACTGCATGATCTCTAAAAAATGCTCAGAAACAGAGTGAGGAGTCCAACATTCCTATTGACTAGAGTCGCCACAGACTGTAAGCTGAAAATCTAGGTGAATATGCTAGTTTCCATTCAGCTGAAATGCTGGTAAAAATCTATTAATTTATTACTTAAGGCCAGGCTGTGGACCCATCTACACTGGCCACTGAAGGCAGTGTAGATTAGGATCAGCCACACCTTGCCTGGGGCTGATATGTGATATTGCATTTTAACGTGGCCTTGCCCCATGTTACCAAAAGCCAGGAGAAAGCCTGAATTTTGCCTTAAAATCAAGCTTCCCCCTTCTCCCCAACTTAGGGCCTGTGGAGAAATGTCCCAGGCAGGTTCCCAAATGGAATCAGTTGCAACTGTCCCCATTGCCACCCCACATTCCCCAGGCTCAAGTGGACCAAGGATATGGGATACTAGGAAAAACACATTTCCTGTCACCCCAGCTGACATTGCTCTGGCTAATGTCAAAAGAACAGGTAGGTCCTGTGTTGTAGATAGATACTATCATGATGAGGTCAATTTTAGACTAGGATCATAGGTATGGGGGCTCCACGCCTTGTGAGCATTAACCCTAACAGCCCAACATACCAGATGAAGAGAAATGACAGAGGTTTATTTTGATCCAGCCAGAAAGGATGCATGTATGGGTGATGCCAAAATGTACAAGTGTAACACGAAATACAGAGACATGAAGTTTTATACATTTGATGTCTGTTCAAACTTTCTGCTCTGCCCACTTCCCTTCCTGATTGGCCAGCTGAGAGGTTGGTCTGAATCAGCACTTTAATTGGCTGGTGCGTCAGTGATGCTGCTGACTCCAGATGTGGTATCCCTAGCAAAGTGAAGGATATGGTGGGGGATTGGCCCGGGGAGGGTCAATCAGCTGTGAGGGGCGGCTCTCCTGAAGGGAGGTGAACCCCCAAAGAATCCCATATTGGGAAATGTTAATGAGTCCTTATGGGTTTAATTGTTTTAGTCCATGGTGATTAGGAAATGTCCTCAGAAAAACAAGGGCGAGGAGTCCTGAAACAAAGGGTGATGATCTTCTGTAATCACGCCTTGGATGCCAAATAAAGGAATTTAAACGAGTACACATATTTTGTTTCTCTGATTCAATGACCAGCCATCTCTCAGCCCAATTGAGACAATCAGGAGCACTCTCAGCCACCGCGTGTCTCACCTTCCTCCTGGCATAAGGAGGACAGCTCAAGGAAGGCACATGATGGCTGAGAGCCCTCTGATGCACTATCAGTTGCTGCCTGTCTCCCCTTTCTCCTAGCATAATGCCAAGAGGGCAGCCTGAGAATCAGGGGAGGAGGATTGGGGCAATTGCTCAGTGTCCTGCCTTGTTCTTATGCTGGGAGGAGAACCTGAAGATGACACAGGACCTGCCCTGTCTCTTCCTGGCATCACCCTCTCCCAGACCCTACCCTTGTGGGCCCACCCCACCCAGCATTCGAACAGCCCCCTTTCCTCCCAGGCCTGCAATGCGGCCCCAAGGCAAAGAAGTTTGCCCATGCCTGTTTTAGGATGAAACAGAATATAAAACAGATCCTATTGGTAGCATTTGTTTTACATTCTGGGTTTGCACTAACTGAGAGGAAACTCAAAGCTGAAAAACTGTAACCATTGGTGAATTGGAAACTCCAGCCTCCAAATTTTACCTGAAGGAACAGCAGCCCTTACTCACTCTACCTTTCAGTGGTTTATTTTGCCCAGGGTCCAATCAGCACAAGTCTTTAAAATTCAGCTTAGCCTTGCTTCTAAATCACACATAGTTGATGATGCTCACTGCCTCCTGGAGTAGTCCATACTTTCCAACATTTCACAGATGGAACCAGGACATCTGTGGCTGAGCAGTATCAGCGAGTCTGGTCAAAAGATGTAGCTAGGCAACAAGAAGGAAAAAGTATTAATGGAACAAAACTACTATTTTCAGTAGAGGAACCCTCAGATTGTTGAACTGTACTAAGCATAGGAAATGCTGAACTTAACCAGGAAAGGCAAGAACTCACCATTTCCTCTCCCTCTTGGTAGGTTAACTGAATACAAACTGCCTGTGACATCTAAACTCAAAATCTACAACAGGAAGGAAAGAGAAACCAGGATATTTTAATAGCAGGGGATAAAGTGGGATGGCAGAGGATTAATTGGGCTCATCCCTACCTGACAGACTGACTTATTTAGGCAATCCCTTGTTGACTGAGCATATATGGCCTTCCAAGTGTAGGGTCTTGGTGGTGGATTCATAGGTGACTGTTCAGCCTAGTCTTAACCCACATATTCTTCCACAGTGAGGATATCAGTTTCCAGGTGGAAAGTGGTTCCGCTCAGAGTTGGCTTGATGTGCCTTCCTTTTGGCACATTTCTCCCTTTTGCCCTCCATTCGTGGCTCTTCAAATTCCACAGCACTGCTGATCACAGCTGACCTCCAGCTAGAGCGCTCAAGGGCCAGGGCTTTCCAGTTTATGTTTCCATGTTTATGTCACAGTTTTTAAGATTAGCTTTAAGCCATCTTTAAATCTCTTTTCCTGTCCACCAATATTTGATTTTCTGTTCTTGAGTTGGGAGTAGGGTAAGTGCTTTGGTTGACGGTGATCTGGCATTAGGACAACGTGGCCAGTCCAGTGGAGTTGATGACATAGGAGCATGGCTTCAGTGCTAGCAGAGGCGGCCCTAGGTAATTTTCAAAGGTAAGCAAACAGTATTTTGGCGCCCCCTCCAAACCAATCATTGATATATATTTTCTGTTCGTCGTGGGAGTTCTGTGTGCCCATCATTGGTGGAGTTCAGAATGCTCTTTAATTGTAGGTGAACTATACATCCCAGTAACTACACTTGCCGCACTTGCTCCCTTGCCTGCTTTGGGTCCGGAGGCATGCCTGAAGACTCCAGCGTGTGCACCAAAAGTCATCTCTTCTCCTGACTTTCTCCTCAGCCATTGGGACCAAGAGAGAGAGAGAGAGAGGTGGAGATGCCCACCTTTCCTGAAGGCACAAAAACAAAGGAGGGAGCAGAGGAGGGAGATACCTCCAGTCGGAGGGGCTCTCTCTCTCTCTCTCTCTCTCTCTCTCTCTCTCTCTCTCTCTTGGTCCCAATGGCTGAAGAGAAAGTCAGGAGAAGAGGCGACTTTTGGTGCACATGTTGGGGTCTTTAGACACGCCTCCGGACCCGAAGTGGGCCAGACACAGCGGCTCCACCCCTTGGTGCACCCGCGGATTAAGGAGAGGAGGCGGGTGGAGTGTCGGGGGATCGGGAAAGGGAGCCGGTCATGGGGAAGGGATCGAACGCGGAGAACGATTGAGCGCCGGCTCTGCTCGCGCACCCGGTGGCCGGGTGGAGCAGGAACGAGAGGGGCTAGGCAAGGCTCAAGGGCCCTGCCCTTTTGGGAAGAGGATCGCCCGGCAGCGAGACAAGAAAGTCGAGGCTGCCCCCGGACTGCTAGGGCTGTTGTGAGCTGAGGGGACGCTCCTCAAGTGGCAGTCGAGGGGCATTTACAGAGCGCCTCTGCGCTCCTGGCGAAAAAAAGTGTTCTGCGACCACTTACTTCGCATAATGGACGAGCCGCCCCTGAGTGCAAGTGGTCTTTGCTTCTTCCAGCATGCTGGCATTTGCCCTCCTGTCTTCCCAAGAGATTTGCAGGATTTTCTGGAGGCAATGCTGATGTAATAGTGGTGGGTGAGAGATCGGGTGGGGGACTGGGAATGGACTGTTGATGGAGCAACATGTCTTTTTATGACTAAATTTCTTTTCTTTTTGCTTCATTTTTCACTGCATGTATGTTTAACATTTAATAAACATTATTATAAAAAAAGAAAATTTTGAAATAATGATCATGGTCACTTTTTACACAGAGAGGGGTTATAGTTTAGAGAAGAAATTAAATCAAGTACTTGTTGCCCATGAAGGGGGCAGGTACAGAGGGAAATCCAACTGCAGCTGCAGCTGAGCTACTAAAATTAGTTATGAAGTGGTTGCTTAGGAAATGATTAAATGGGACTGTAGAAATTATTATGAAGTGGCCTGTTTATAAATGTTGCAATAAAGCAAAATAGAAGAGAAATCGCTTGTGTGTGTTGCCAAAATGTGGGCTTCATTTACAACAGCATTTACATTGTTAACAGCTCCTGTTCAGCAATGCATATTCAAGACAGGCCGAGTTCTGTGTTCTACTTCTTGTTTGATTTTGGGCCTTATTTAGTGGAAATTGAGGGGCTAGTGGGTGCAGCATCATGAAAATGGAAGGGGGAGTGAGTATTAACAAATTGATCACCTAGGTACTGTTACATGCACTGACCAATCATAAGAGATCTACCATCCTATTGCGTGTAATATCATTTGACATTGTATGTAAGTGTACCCATGAATGCAACTGGGGGGGATAAAAGACGAAAGCAAATTGCCTTGGAATGTGAAGCTGTAAATCCATTTATTCACATCAAGAAAAACAAGCCTGAAATGTGTTAAAATAGTTCAGAAACAACCCAGGTCCCTTCCACATAGCTGTATAAAATCCACATTGAATTGGATTATATGGCAGTGTAGACTCAGATAATCCAGGTGAAAGCAGATATTGTGGATTATCTGCCTTGATATTCTGGGTTATATGGCTGTGTAGAAGGGTCCTCAGATGGCATGGGGACAGGACAGAGAGTAATTATGGTGGGGAATAAGTGGGCAATAAGAACAAATCATTTACTTCTAGATACAGTATTATATATTGTTGTACTCAAATTCCTTTTGATAACTTTGCCTGCCCGTTTCTTTGAATCGCCATCATAACTCTCCCAAAGGTCACCCAGTGTCCAAAGTCCTCTTCGGCCTCAAAACCCACTGGGTGACTTTGGACAAGTCACTCTCTCTCAGAACCTCATCAGATGGAGGTCCATAAGCTGAGGAACAGCAGGGGAATATGTGGGGCAGCAAACCCTGCATTGTCCCCTTACTCTCTGATGCTATTTCTGCCTGCCCGCAGCTTTATCCTGCACTGTCCTCAACTTAGTCAATGGGAACATGGGTAGTCACCCATGTTCTCAGGGCAGTCTCTGAACACGCTACTGAGATGCAGCCAAGCCAGAGTCAGGACGGAGCCCTGCTGGAAGTAGCTCTACATCATGTGGTGGGCTCAATCCTGGCTGCGTCTCAGCAGTATCCTAGAATAGGGGAAAAGCCCTGTGTGGTGATGAGCTAAGTCTCAGAGGAAGGCCAGGGCAAACCCCTTCTGAACAATTTTGCCAAGAAAACCACAAGATAGGGCTGTCCTAAGGTCATCATAAGAAATGAATTGAAGGCACACAGCAACAACAAGAACAACATCTCTTTAGATGCATAAATTATATCTGTAAGCAGAGGCGGCCCTAGGTAATTTTCAATGGTAAGCAAACTATTTGCCCCCCCCCCAACCAATCACTGATATATATTTTCTGTTTGTTGTGGGAATTCTGCGTGCCATATTTGGTTAAATTGCATCATTGGTGGAGTTCAGAATGCTCTTTGATTGTAGGTGAACTATACATCCCAGTAACTACAACTCGCATATGTCAAGGTCTATTTTCCCCCAAGAGTGCCTCAAGAGCGTCCCTGGGCAAAATCAACTATACTGCGAATGCTTACTGTGCGTAATGGGTTGAGCCGCCCCTGTCTGTAATCTATGAAATAAAGTGTTAAATTACAGATATACCTCAGTTAGTGAAGTAGATGGATTCCTAGGCTTTACTTCTTTAACAAAAAAAAAATGGTACCATAGGTTGAGATAACATGGAAAGAATAGGGAAAGGGCCCTATGCTGCAAAAAGAAGAGCAGTTCAACATGTTTCAGCAAACTTTTAATCCACAGCTAACAATGTGAGCAGAAGAAATGAACCCAACAGGCCAGGGAAGTCTTTCATAATTAAATAAAAGCATATTCTGCAGGCTGCTTGAAAGTTTCTTCCAAATGCATTGGGGGTGAATTTTCTTTCCCCAGTCTCCACCCTTATTATGATATTCACCTACTTTGTTCTTTTCTCTCTGTTTTGCTGTCCATATATGTGCAGTAGGGAATTTTCATGGCAGCTGCTATTTACCTTGTCTAGAATAGGCAGACCCAGAAGAATTGCTAAATTAGAATTACATTTTCTCCCAGACCAAGCATTGTTTGTTTACTGCAGACACCCTGCTGCAAACCAGCATGAAAAGTCTGTTTCTCCAGCCCTTCCTCACTATCCTCCCAATGCTGATGCTCCCAAAAAATTCCAGCTAGTCAGAAGAAGAAAAGGAGATGGGGCTGAGTTGGCATTTAAAAAAACAACTTTGTAAAAAGGAGTTTATATTGCAATGATGAAAATTTGAGGAACAAAGGAAGAGTTAATTGGGTAGCCAGAACTCTTATGATTCTCGTGGGATGATCTTCATGGTACCGCATGCTGAAGTTTTTTTCCTTCCTGCTAATATGCAAAAACATTTGGGATTTCTAGTTCTTAATAAGACCGGAAGCTAGCAAATTCATCCTTGGAAACCTTGACAGCTTGCAGTATGGATGAAAATGCAGAAAACTCCAATTATAATGCTCAATTCTGAGTTTCTATTGTATTCATCTTTGTTGATTAATCATTCAACAACTGATTGAATGGGTCTCCTGTAGTTTGGACTAATGAACAAGATGCTAGTCCTAGTTTTCAAATTTTCAGGAGTAAAAACTAGTCCACAAGCTTCTCTGATGTACCTGGAATTGTTACTCTGGATGCATCTTTGAGAGGCAATTAATGTTTCTCTGGCTTTGCTTAATGCAGGCTTAAACAGGGTTAACCTTGCTTAACCCACATTAAGGGCCAAAAGTCCATGGACCTGGCTCAGAATGTTGCCTGAGATTATCCTGACACTGCTTGTGATTGACTTCAGTCAATTAGTACGATCTGTACAACAGAGAGACGGGCACAAGGAATTAATTTTCTATAAATATCCTATAATTTATCCTCATGCTTTTCTCCTCCGAGTACTGATTCTGCAACCTAAGCTGGACTTCTCTTCGTGATGTGTACTTCCCAGTCCCACAGCTTTGTCTACATTGCAGTATAATGCATGCTCAACTTTTGAAATGGCTAAAAATTCTATTTGTTGACATGTACCATCATCTCTTTCTAATAAAAGTTTTATAATAAATACTGTGTCATACCTAGATACTGATGTAAATCAAAACCAAAATACGCATACCCCCTTGAGCTGTTGCTCTTTTGAATATTCTTCTTGGAAATAACTTCCTAGTTTTGTTGCTGTTGCACCTATTCATTGTTGTTAAAGACATAAACCCTTAAATATATCAATGCCTGCATGATTTCTAGTATACTAGTTATTATTTATTATCTGTAGTAATTTTGCTGTTATTGCACTATGAACATATATCTTTACCCAGCATAATGAATTTTTATTAGGAATCAGAAAAAATATACGGCCTAATTGCTGATGTGTCTCTTACTGTTTGCATTGCATAATTATGAGGAAGGAAGTTTATTTTTAAATCTTTGCTTCAAAATATTTCAGTTCCTAGAACTTGTATGTCAAAAGCACAATATCCAGCATGTGTAACCCCAGAACATAAGCAGTTACCATATTTGGTAGTACATAGTTATCTGGGGATGATATTTGCACGATTGGCAGGTAGAATATATGTTGCTTCTTATCTTTATTTATTTTTTTTAAAAAATGCACTCTTTTCTCCTCAAAAAGACATCGCATCTTGGATATGTTTTAAAATATTCAAATTAATATCATCTCAAATTTACCTGAAAGCTCTAATGTTAATATAAAAAATTCCTTTCCAGGGTTTCTGTAGATGTTGAACTGCAAATCCCATTAGCCCTAGGTATTAATCCTATTGACCTGGACTGATTGGAGTTAGAGTTCAGCAGGATCTGGAAGGTCACATAATTCCTTATCATCTCCTGTTTCAGTCTGAACTAAATCCCCAGTGTTTCAGATACCTTTCCAAATGGAAATTTTAACTAAGGACAAGTATACACTAACAAGAAAACCCAGACTCACTTCAAATTCCCTACTGCTCAACTTCACAATGTATGACATCTAACCTGACTTTGCCCTGCTTTTAGTATATCAATATCTTTAGCACCATGATGGTGTTAATAATAATAATAATAATAATAATAATAATAATAATAATAACAACTTTATTTTTATACCCCGCCTCCATCTTCCCAAAGGGACTCGGGGAGGGGGGGGGGCAGCTTACAAAGGGACATGCCCAACAAAACAGGTTAAAATAAGCATTGAAAAACAAGCAATATCAAACATCAATAAACAAATTGCCTTTATGTTGCTAGCTGTATACAAAATTCATGAACACTTTAATACATTGTTTAATGTAATAGAGGGGTTAGAAAACAGTGTAGCCTTTTGTGAGTGAGTGCAATAATTGTCCCATAGAGAGCATCAAACTAACTTCCAAATGCTAGCAAAGTATATCTGCAAGCCACTGACCACATAGCAATGCTACTGCTTCTGTGTTCAATACGTTTGCAAATCACCTAAGGTTTCCTGATCATTTACAAATTTTAAAGGATGAGAGAGTTGTCTTTTTGCACTTTCATAGTGTTTATCCTTCTCTGGGCATCATGCTCAGAAAATGTGTAGTGAGATTTAAGTGCTAAAGCACTAGTATCTTTTCTATCTTCCTTGGTATAGCTTGAGAGATCTAATGTGTTGCTTTCAAATTGTTCCACTTTGAAGAGGAAGAGACATGGCCATTAAATTATAACACGCTACAAAAATAAGCAGAGATCATCAGCTGAATTGACCTCTTATCCAGACACAAAGAGGTGACTACAGATGAATACATTATGATTATTAACAATAACTCATCACAGAGTATGTGCCACTACACAATAAGAAAGCAGCCTATATTGTTCTGCCAAGAACTAAGGAGCATTTTAACCCCTTTCCTTCTTCCTTGGGAATAATAATAATAATAATAATAATAATAATAATAATACTTTATTTATACCCCGCCACCATCTCCCCAAGGGACCCGGAGTGGCTTACATGAGGCCAAGCCCAACAACACATCAATAAAAACAAGAAAGCAATAAACAAAAACAATACAATACAATACAGTTAATATAAAACACATATAAACAATAAACAATAATACACAAGGATTTAAAAACCTATGGCTGGGCCAAATGTAATAGTTTAAATTTTAAAAAATAAACGCTGGGCATGAACAAGGTAGGATATGTCTGATATAAGGGTTTTAAAAGAAATAAGGGGAGTGCAGTCCAACCCAATCCAATAGTAAAGTGCATTCTGAGGACATATTGCTGGGAATTTTCCTTATTTTGGGAAGGCACACTGGAACAACCATGTTTTCAGGTTCCTCCTAAAGACTGCCAATGTTGGGGCATGCCCGATGTCCTTGGGAAGTGAGTTTCAGAGTCGGGGGGCCACCACAGAGAAGGCCCTCTCCCTCGTCCCCACCAATTGCACATGTGAGGGAGGCGGGAGCACGAGCAGAGCCTCTCCAGATGATTGAAGAGATCGTGTGGGTTTGTACACAGAAATGTGGTGCAATATGAAAATCAGCATGATGAAGAGACTGTGAAAATGACAAGGCTGTCCCAGTAGGAAACCTTGAAATAGATATACAGTATATTAGAATTCTGTTGTTTCGTTACAACTAGAGTAGACATGTGCAGAGGCAGCATAGTGCAGTAGTTCAAATGCTGCAATACAATTCTGGAGAACAGAATTCGAATATCAATTCACCCAGGAAAATCTACTGGGTGACCTTAGGCAAGTCAGCCTCTGAGGAAGCCAAAGACAAACCTGCTATGAACAAATTTTTGCCAAGAAACCCCCATGATAGGTTCACCTTAGGGTTACCATAAGTTGAAAACAAGTTGAAGATACACAGTAACAACAAAGGAGACTCATGTTAACTACTCAGTTAGAAGATCAATAGGATTGAGGCCTGTAGCATCATGCCATGCAATAAGAAGGAATGTAATATATGGATATCTGATGCTACCATATATGTTGTAAAACACATAGCAAAAAGCATGATATAGTATCACATAGCATGATACAGTAGAAAATATTATTGCAACTACAATACTGTGCACAGTTAACTGGAAAGAATTTCTACTGATATAAACTGGATTTATTTCTCAACAAACAGATCTGAAAGAATCACTATCACACCCTGTGGCAGCTTGGTCAACTATATCATTCTGTCAAGTGCTAAAGGCTATTTTTCAAATTTATTGCAAAATTGCCATCTGTGTGTTGTTATGTGCCGGCAAGTTGACTCTGACTGATGTGGATTCTGTCCTAGGATTTTTACATTTATTCAAAGAAGGTTTACCATTGCTTTCTTCTCTGGCTGAGAGAGTGTGAGTTGGCCACTCCAGGGGTTTCCAAGGCTAAGTATGGGATTCCATTTCTTGCCCGGCATCCAGTCCAACACTTGGAGCATTACACTATACTTGTTTGGAAATCTCTATATAATTTCTTAGGACCTCATCACCTTGATGAGGGGCAACAGGGGATTTGCCAGCCTCTGTGGTGAATCTTCAGGGTAGTGGGGCAATCCCATTGCCCTGTACCCAACATCATCCACAGTGACGCTTCCCCTGCGTCCTGTGTTCTGGACAGAGCATCCTAGGACACTTGCAACAGAGTTCATCTGGAAGTGAGTGTGCATTGTGTGATAGGTGGTGTGGGGCTCTGTAGATGAAGTGTGCTGCAAGCACCCTAGGACATTTGGAAAGACAAGTGTGGTGAAGTCCCTAATGGCTTAGTCTCTAGTGTTACACGGGACACAGTTATTCTTAACCACGTAGACAATGTATTCATCTACAGCAGATAAAGAAGCTCAGAACACCATAAATTATTCTTAAAATGCTAGACACTTCCTTTTTACCCAACCAATTCTGACCATTATATTAGTAAAAGCATTTTTACATTACTGTTTGCTGCTTGATGTTACTGTTTGCTACTTGCTACAATTGTGTAAATATATTTACATATATTTGATGAAGATATATGTAAATACATTTATCTTCATCAGATTCTTCTATTCCTTTTCATCATGTGGCACATACTCATTTGTTGTAGGCTTGTAGCTCATAGCCGATTGAGCAGAGATACTATATGTATTCCTGCCTGTCAGCAGTTCTTTCCCAGCTTGATTCTTTTAAAAGATTTTTTGTAGTATATATTGATTTGCATGTGTGATGGGATAAACAAACAAAAAAGATGGAGCATCAATGGTTGTGTGGCCAAAAATAATGCAAAGAATTGGAAATGCAAACACCTCCCTTACAGCAAGGTACATTTGGCAGGAGAAAATGTGCAACCCATAATGATGGCCCCATCATGATGTGTGTGGCCTTAATGGAGTCACTGCAGAATCAACGTGGACCAGGATAATTCTGTGTCAAACCGATTTTTTTTATCAGTTTAGACAAGCCCTTAAAGCCTGACCAAAACTGGACAATGGCTAAAAATTATTACCTCAGAAGGTTTGTGTTTAGATTGCTTGATGAATATGAATAGCTAATTTATGCTAATGATGTAGCTTAATGACAACTTATTTAATATCTGGAGCATCTTGTGCTGGATTATTTGACAATGTTGCTTCCTCAGTCTCCTGAGTCATTGGACACGGTGAGCCACTTCTTGGAGCACACGCGCATGAATGGCTCATTTGATTTCCGCATGTGAATGCTTGGGTGATGAAATATAGAAATATAGCTAAAGACAGAGATAACCAAACCCAATTATGCTACATTGTTTCCACATTCTTGACTTCAATGTTTTTAATTGTTTTTTCGGTCACAAATTATACATGATAAAGGTCAACATGAACATGAATTACACTGTGTCAGGCTGCTCTTGCTAACTAGGAAACTGGTTTGTCAGCATTTTTCATGAGCAGCAGCTGTATAGAGGTACTAAATACAGCAAAGTTTCTTTTCTCCTTAAAAGAAAAATAAACCTTCCCTGAAATCTATGTGGGATTTTGAAACAAATAGCTTTGAGCGAACAATAGTATAGAGTGTATTTCTTCAAATGCTGGAATCACTCCAGTCTTTTATTAGCAACAGTAATATTTACATTGACTTTTCTATAGTCAGAGGATAGAGTAGATTGTATAAAATGAAAATAAGGTCCCTTGGCATGAGGAAAATATAGTGATTATAGATGGCACATGCTTGGGGCTTCTGAGATGAATGCAATGAAGGAATTCAGCCATTAACAATGCAATCACCTGAGTTCAGCCTAAGGCTACAGTCCTATGTTTTTCTACCTGGAGCAAAATCTGTTGGAATCATTGGGATACATATAAATATACCTGATATGTTTTATTAAGACATTAGTGACTGAGAAATACAATTAACTTACTTGATGGCACATCACAATTTATTAATTAATTTTATTAATTTTATTTATTTATTTATTTACCAATCATTTTGCTTAACACCTAGCAGTCCTCAAAATGCCTAACATTATGCAATGCCTTTGAACTGTTGTCTTTTAGCATATTTCCTTACAGACATATGACACAGTAGGCAATGTCTGTAAGGAAATATGCTAAAAGACAACAGTTCAAAGGAAAATGTTATCATGTGCTGGAATTATTCAGGTATGGGTCAGGAAAAAATTGACTCAGGGAATTTAGATAAGCAGTCCAGGGACTAGATAGCCAATACTAAGGGACATAATCACCCCAGTTTATGAGATACAAGGCCAGAAGGTCGGATTCCCCAAGCAGTCATCCAATAACCTTTTCAGGAGTCGCTTGTCATTCAGAAAATGAGTAACTTTCTATGATTTTGTCAGAATGCCTATTCCCTCTATTACTAATATGACAAACATCCTTGTGCAACAAGAGGAGAGACTGAATTGATATTTATCTGATGATTTCCAGAAAGTGCTTCGGAATTTGAAATGTGAATAAGTAAAGTAAAGGTAAAGATTTTCCCTGATATTAAGTCTAGTCGTGCCATACTCTGGGGGGTGGTGCTCATCTCCATCTGTAGATTCGTACAGAAGAAATACTGAATCACATTTTATTGATATAGGGCAGAAAACCTAGTTGATGTCCCTGAAGACTCTACCTCACTACTGGACTAATGACTAAAGTATATCAAGAATATCTGGAATCAGAAAGGCTATGTTGAAAAAGGAATAACAAAACGTCTTGTGGCACCTTAAACAAATTTATGATAAGTCTGTGCCATCCCAATTTTGTTAGTGTTGCAGGTGCCACAACTTTTGTTTTTGCAGTAACATCCATCCCAGCCTTTATTTCTGAAAAGGAGTGTTATTTTTTTCCCCTTACAAGACGTCCCACCCACTTTCAACAATGGGTGCGCCTTAGGACATGTGCCTAATAAAACAATAGAAGCTTTTTAGAATGAACCAGAAGAGAGGCAGAAAGAAAGGGACTAAAAGGCAAAAAGCATGATGTAGTGGTTTGGGGTTTTAGACTGTGGCCTCATTCACACTGCCATATAATGCAGTTTGAACTGTGTTATATGGTCAGTTTGAAGACTGGATTGGATTGAACTGGATTATTTGAATTTACACTGCCATATAATCTAGTTCAGTCTGCATTATTGTGGCAGTGTAGATGGGGCCCTATGACTGAAAACCAGGGTTCGATTCCTTACTTAGCCACAGAATCCTATTGGGTCAGTGCATCACGCTCTCAAATGACCTGAAGAAACACAACAAAAAAGTGAAGAAAAGCAGACTGGCAGTTGCTTTAGTAGTGAGCTGACATGAGGAAGTAAAAAAGCATGGAAAAGGATTTTTTTTTTTTGGTACTGTAGCTCTGGTACTCCTGAATAGGGGATTCTGGAGTTGTAGTCCACAGAGCAATTTTCAAAACCTCTCATTCTTAAGCTATCTGCCTCCACAAAGACACGACTCTGAATTTATAGAGAAACCCAAATATTGCACACATCTCCAATGATCTCCTTTTCCAAATGGAGCCAAAGCCAAGTAAATGCCATCCCTGAAAGTTCTGACTGTTCTGCTGGGAAGCTGGAAATACTTGTCAATATGAAATAATTAGAAAGGGGAGAGATTGTTTTCCCTTCCTTCTCTATAATCATCCTAAGGGTTCTTGCTGGATTGGTGTCAGAATTTTAATTTTCTAGGAGGTTTACGTCTCACAGATTCCCATCTCGTTAGAAAGAAAGCAAAATACAAACCCCTACTGTTATTTTTCTTCTTAAATCAGCACTGATTGGGACTGCTGTTGCTGCAACTGCTTCTAAGAAGGATTATAACTTTTCTGAGTTAACAAGGAAAGTCTCAAGATGCCTTCATCATGACTCAGGACCTCATCATATAGAAGTACCTGATGCGGGCAACAGCAGGGGGATTTGGTGGGCAGTGCGGCGAATCCTTGGGGCAATGGGGAAAAATGTCACCCCACGCCCCACATCACCACTTTCCCCACCACCCGTGAAAAAGCGTTGCCACCCCGCTTCCCCCCACAGTGGCCCTATTCTAACTCATGAGAGCACGGGAAGCCTTCCCATGTTCTCTGGGGTCCATGCTAGGATGCTTTTAGAATGGAGCCATGACAGAGCCCCACTGGAAGTGGCCCTGCATCATGTGATGGGCTCTGTCCTGGCTCTGTTCTGGAAACGTCCTAGGTCGGAGCCCTAGGCTAATGTGATGAGGTCCTCAGAAGGCCAACAATGGGACTCACAATACATATTCAATCAATAGAAAAGATGGTACTTCTGATAGCTCTGTGATTTTACATTTCTGTTTGATATAAAGAGGGTGAGACTGGATTACCCATGAGGTTCCCATTTGGAACCAAAAGCACAGAGAATAAAAAGCTGTTTTCTCAATCTGTCAGAGCAATTAGGAAAAGCACAGATTTATGAGGAAAGAGCTAGAAAGAACTGATAACATATTCTTTTGCTCTCTGCCTGGTAAAAGTCCAATTAGGAAAAGACAGATACACGACTAAAAGGTCTTCATTACAAATATTCACACCTAATTTTATGTTAGTAATTCTTGATGACTATGGAAATAGGTTATTCTATAATGTTTTAAAATGGCGTAATGCTGTTTTTCATAACCAATCAACAGAGTTTTTATGTATACACACAAAGTTATAAATTCCTGTTCATACCACTGTACTTTAGGGGGAAAGCCACCTTTGCCAAGGGCTTCTTTTCTCCATTCTGCAGAATGCTAAAATTAAAGACTGGTTGATTTCCCATATTTGGAAGCCTTTTTAAAATTCAAGCATTCTTGGTAAACTTTTAAAACAAGTTCCAGGTTCAAGATAACTGAGAATTTCTTCATTTATTTTGTGTTTGTGTCTTTACATGCAAGCACACACTTAATTACATTTTTCCAATTCAGCATAATGTATAGCAACACAAATCATGCATAAACTTTTTTCATGCTACAAAAATCCAGCTTTCTCGCTTAGCCCACCATGCACTGTTAAGCCTGGTTGGAAAATTCTGGAATGAAACCAGGGGCATTGTTAGGGCGGGATGCAAAAAGACTCCTTGGAGGCAAAAAGAATGGTTAGAGGTGAAATTCTTCAGGTAATTAAGGACAGATGAGAAACTAAAGTAAAAGCTGGGTTAGAACCTTGAATGCAACTGTTCATTGACTTGTGCACAGGAATAAAGAGAATTACTGTAATAATCAATACAGAGATAGAGAAGATGACAACAGAAAATAAGAACAAGATACCTCTTCCACAAGATCCAAAAAAGCAAAGGGAAATTTAAATCAAGAGTGGAATCATAAACATGCCCTCTGATTAGTAACTAAGTCCAAACAAACATTAGAAACTGGTACACTAGCCAATGTCAGCAGTCCAGTATCAGTGATGCCAGATACAAGTCCTTGGAAAGCTGCAGAATATCCAGAAGTCCAACCTGAAGTCAGAAACACAAAGTACAAACAAACTAAGATGCCAAGTTCCAGAAGTTGAAGTTAGAACTCCTTTGGTATCAAGCTAGTAAGCAGCAGAGAAAGATGTTAGGTCAAGAACAAATGGACATAGGGCTCAAGCTAGGTAATGATGTTGGCTGCAGCAAGAGAGTCACTGGACTGAGCAATTTTATCTCAAAATCGCAATTGATGCTTGATTAACAAGCATTTTCAGCTAATCTATGAGGCCTCTGGATCCCTGCCCTTCGTAATTAATGCTCCAAAAGTATGGGTATGTTGAACCCTTTTGTAACTTGTTTAGATGTGTTTGCATCAGCTTCAATTACAGGGGCTTGCGCAGACCGCTGTGGAGTGTTTACTTCAGATGAGGGCTCATCTCCAACAGTGGCTGAGCAAGGCATAGTAGACTGCTGGGAGCCACTTGTCTCCATCTCCTCCACAGGCCCATCGAACCACTCCTTGGCCTTGCTATCCAAGCTGGCCATGATAAGTGGGGATTCTAGATGACCAAGGGCCTTTTTACACTACCATATAATCCAGAATATCAAGGCAGATAATCCACATTATTTGATTTGAACTGGATTATCTGAGACTACACTGCCATATTGTCCAGTTCAAGGCAGATAATCTGGATTTTATACAGCTGTGTAAAAGGGGGCCAAGTAAAATAAAATAAAATAAAATAAAATAAAATAAAAAGAGACATAATTTATTATAGTTTTAAATAGAACCCAACAAGAAATATGGAAACAAAGCTTTTGGGGGAAAATGGCATTCATAAGCTTTTTGAAAAGGAAAAATGATGTCATGTGTTTTTGGCAAATGTGAATCTCCATGAACATCTGGAGACCACTTTTTGAAAACCTAGTCAAAGAAATATATGACCTTGTTAGAAGTCAACCCTTTGAAAAAGTGATGTTCACAAGCATTCATGTAATGGCACACAGGTAAATCAAATATAAAACTGATAAACCATGTCTTTGAACTGCCAGGGCCAATGGCACACCACTACACAAAAAACATATATTTGGCTAGCAGAGTTTTTAAAAAAATGTTTCTTTGAAGTTGAAGTTACCATTGCTCAAAACATATACTTTGCCTCAAAAGCTCTTAGTTTAAAATATGCACAAAAAACAAAGCCTTCTTTTAAAAGTAACATATCTTGTTTACTCACAAACATCTTGTATTAATTCACCATACAGGCACATTGCTTATTAAAGTTCAGTTATAGATAGGATGTAGTTTCTCTGTGTTGAGAACACAGGGTATCATTCTTAATCAATAGTCTATAGTCCAAAGTCCTTTAAGTATACATCTTATGAAACTCCAAACTATATAACTATACTCGTTACTTCTCAAAGCAAATATATAGTAAACAGCTCTTGCATAAGTCCAAATGACACCTGCTTTCACTGAAGTCCAAAAGCATACTGCATCCACTTCCACTGAGGTCTAAAGCAAACTGCTAACATTGAAGTCCAAAAACATACTGATAACAAAATGAAGTCTTGAGTCTGAATGTGCTCAATACAATCACATGTCTGAGCACACCAAAGAAGTCAGTCAAACTGGCAAATCAATATATATAGGTGAGGCAGCATAACTTCATTTTTAAAATGCGTGCCATTCAGTCCGTTGAAGACATAGTGGAGCGCTAGTGGTCTCGTTCAAGAGGCGGGAGTATAAAGTTTTGTTCTGACACAGTTCAGTTGCCATTATGCATTGGAACAGTGAGGAGCGTGCTTTTGCCGTTGGGGCCTACTTTTTGAGCGGATTTGGAGTGGTCGGCCCGCTCTCCAGATTTGGCCCCTTGTGATTTTTTTCTATGGGTTTTTTTGAAATCCCGTGTTTATGTGAACTGTCCAAGGACCCTACAAGATTTGAAGACCAACATCCAGGAAGAAATTGCCAACATAATGCCTGCTATGCTGGCAAGAGTCATGACAAACGCCGGAAATCGGTTTACTCAGTGTATGGAGAATGGAGAATGGGAGATGTTAGCTACCTAATTTGATCTTCAAGACTACGTAAAACAAAACTTTAGGTATGTGCATACATTATAAAACAAATAAAATTTTCTGATGCATACAATGGTTTTTATTAAGTTTTGAAAAAAGGAAGCTATGCTACCTCACCCTGTATATACAATACAGGTTAGCAAATATATACATTAACAAACAAATAGTGAAGGCTTGGAAGGTTGCTATTTCCAACAAAAGCAATAGCCCACAGATTTGAAATGCTCAAAATACATTCCAATCTCAAAGAAAGTAGGTAGGGATTGCAGTAATCATATGCTCATAGATTCTGTCAAGGAAATCGTGGAGCTGACTCTGCAAGAACAGAACAGAATTGTAACTTGAGAGGCTTCCCATTCATGGTGTCAACATAAGTCAAAGCTGACTTGATTGCAGTTAAAAACGACAAATAAACCATAGAAGTAGAGAAATATAAATATAACAATTTTCCTGAAGAATCAGGTTCTCCACATTTTACTGTTTAGTATTATTTCTTTACAGTTGCAATTTTTGTTCAGATTTTATTAAGATTACTTCAAAACAATACAATACTGGTTTATAATGGGGACCAATAGCATACACTTTACTTAGGCCTTTTGCATTTTACATTTTTGCCTATTTTCTTTCCTTGGCTACTAAAACATTCATATATGATGATATTTCAATCAGAACCATTAGGAAAAACCTCATATTGACATCCAGCTGTGTTGATGCACTGCTATGTTGACTGGCATAAATCAGAATAGATAGGCAGATAATGGGATCAGCTGGAAGGAAAGACAAGACTTAAAAAACAATCCAGAGTAGCATGCTGGCAAACACAGCAAAATCTGGAAACCAAAATGCGCAAAATGCATCATGCAAGCTTATGAAGTCCCATTGGTTTCTTCAACAGACAAAGGTATTAAAAATCATACATGATCTGGAGGGATATAAATGCAAACTTGTGACAGAGGTACATAGGTTCTTGAGGAATTCAATGTTCAATGGCAAAGAACAGAAACAGCTTTGATTTCAAGGCAAGTCACTATTCCCATTGCTAATGGATTGAAATTTTATCATCCGGATTTAATGATTCTTTATCTTCCAGTGCTGCATGGCCACAGAGAATACTGTAGTGACTTCTGCTTTCACAGATATTTTTCCATCTAAACTAATAGCAATAAAAACATATTGACAAAATTTAGCCCTCTGACTCATTTTCTTCTCCTGTATGATTTTAACATCTTTGCCTGATGAAGAATCCAGTGGAGCTCTGACAGCTTGGGTTTTGGACGTTGTATTTATCTTTAATAGTCATATGACCTCTGTCAGCTACTCTCACCTCTGCATGTCTTCTGCAAAACATTAAAATGAACATGGGAGAAGTGTGACCTATGGACTTCAGGCAGACCCCTCACCCGCTACTATTCAAAAGTACTATTAACCTGTTCTCCATGCAAGAGGAGGGGAATAGAAACAATTATGGCTGACATTTTGTGGCTGTGATCCAACATTGCCTCAGTGTAATTTAACTATCTGCATCTTGAGATACACTACACCAGCATTTCATGAATCCTGTGTAGAATAGCAACACATGTCCATGACTAGGTGCCATGATGCAATGTATAATGTGAAACCACAGTGCACAATGACTACGTAAAATGTGTAGTACATAAATACAATGAATGCCAGCAGTGGTGCTGTGGTGAATAATTTGCTCTCCACATGAAGCATGATTTATGCATGCATATGTCACTACAGTGTGCCACTGTATGTTGAAAAGGATGAAAAACACTGTTTAAATATGTAAGTGGCTTGATATATTTCGACCTAGCAAAATGCAGATAAAAGGGGTGGCATGATTTCATCTTTTAAATACCCCAAGGGCTGGCAGGGAGAGGAATGGCAGGCCTGTCTTTGCTGTTCCAGGTGGTAGGACCAGATCTAATGATTTGAAGTTACAGGAAGATAGATTTCAATTGAACATTAAAAGAGAACTTCAATAGAGTAAGGATATTATTACACTACAGTTTAAAGTGTTGGCATCCCACTTTAAATCCTGTGGCTGCCTCCTGGACAATTCTGGGATTTGTAGTGACCTCTCTGGCTGAGAATTTTAAAGGTCTCTAAATTGCAAATCCCAGAATTCAAAACAAAGCAGCCATAGAAGTGCTCTAACAATGTAGCATGACAAACAACTAAGAGCATTTCTCCATGCCACAAATTGCCAAGAGAGGTGGAGGACAGCTACCTGCTGGGGAGACTCTCCCCAGTTCCTCCACTGTGGAGGGAGGTGGACTCAATGAGCTATGAGGCTCCTTTCAAATCTATTATTTTAGCAGCAAAGTATGGCATGTGTGTTCTGCTTAAGTGTTCATTGGCTTACCAGAAAATAAACACTGCCAAGTGTATAGCCTTTAAATACATGATCATGAAAGTACCACTGATGTCCATGGATCTGAGTAGGGGAGGGGGGGAGAGGAACAGAGAAAGGCTGGCATTCAAGCCACTGGCAATTTGTCAGGTTCACCAGGCTGAGGGCAGAGAAAGTAGAAAGAAGAGTCGATAATTGCTGCTGCCTGGAGGGCTAAGAAAAAGTCTCATTAACTCAGACTGCTCCCACTTCTTGACTACAGTACCAAAGGTGCCCCAGCAGTTCCTTGGTGCATCTCCTTTATGGTTCTCTTTCAAGCAAACAATTAAAAATGAGCGACTGGAGAGGGAGTTAATAAGGGAGGGAGATGGAACTCCTTCCTGGAAAGGTGAATAACGTCAGTGCCATGAATCTGCCCTTTCCGAAAGTGTGACAGGAGGGCTGCTCTGCCTTTCCAACCTCCTCCTCGTCCAGCGAATTGCAAACTGCTTACTGGCAGGCGGACAAGCAAAGTGATCAAACACTTCCCATTATGTGCCAAAGAGTAGGCACAGCTGCAGGCTTGTTGTGATACTGCTCCCTTGGCAGAGGAGGAGGATGGGGAGGCAGAGGAAATAAAAATGTCATTTATTTGAATCTGGCTGGGTTGATATTTTACAGCTTTCAGTGTGACTCTTGTGCCCCTCCACCATTCTATTCTTCATCTGCAGCCTATGTTGTGTGTTTCCATTTGCAATAACAAGGGAGCCTGCTGAGGAGCTGTGTGAGGGAGAGCAAGCAAGCTGTGCGAGACAAGTTTAATCATAATGGCATCATAATGGAGTCCCCAGAGGCCTAGACCTCTGAGGTAGGCTTTCCTGTGAAGTGGCAGGTCACCCTCTCAAGTGAGTAAACACACAGACTGAGGATGGGGCAGGGGGAGGGGGGGGGGGAGAGAGTGCGACAGCCAGTTCTGCAACATAGATACAGTTGTCAACTGAAAATTTCCACAACACTCAGTAGATCCCAGCATTAGCCAAATAGCAGCAGCATTCTTTATCTTGAAAGTATCTTAACTCCTTTGCCATTTATAGAAAAACTCAACCTTCATGCACCACTCTCCCCAAAACTGAATTTTTATCAATAGTCTTTTGAGACCAGCAGTTCTTTTCTCACTCAGTAACTACAAGTGGGCATAGATACGTATATACAACACATGCAATAGTTTTGGGCAACAGAAATGTATTGGTAAGAAAGTAATAGTTTTGGGCAACAGAAATGTATTGGTAAGAGATGTCTTTTTTGAGGGTTGACAAGCTTGTTCTTTCTAGGGCTGGCAGACTGAATGGAATGCAAAAATAAATCCCTGTATTTTGAGGTGTGGGCCATTGAAAAAGACAAATGTGTGCATGAAATTGATGAACAGCGATTATTTTTACAGAACAATACAAGTTTATTATCTAAATAAATTGAAATGAATATTTTCATTTGGTATTTAGCTAGAACATAATCTAGTTAACAGCTACTTCCTAACTGTCAGCTCTTCATGCCATGAATTTCGACTATCTTTTCTTGCTATTTTGAAACCCTGGCAAAACTATGGATGAAAACAATTCACTTCAGACAGTGCAGGAGCGGATTTCTCCTGATTAGGTGGCAGTGAGCCAGTGCATTTCTGCAACGGCCTTAAAAGAGAAGTAGTAAATCCTGCTAAAAACAGCAGTGGTGGTAGTGTAGCATTTGGAAGCAGGATAACCTGCTGAGAAATCAGCACTGCCCTCTGGATGACATTCACATTCTGCATGGAAATGTGTCATGCTTAGTAGATGATTTACTGTTAAGGAGCAGAGAGAGGGAAATGGCATTACAGTGCCAAGATGGGAGGCAGGCTTGTTGTGGTTGTTTCCATTTATTCCTACAAAACAAGCAAAGTCCTCTAAATCTGAGCACAATTATATTAATGCTGCTTGAAACCAAATTTCCAGGCATTCTGATGAAGATATAAATAAAACACCCATCAGAAGAATAATTCTGAAGGCCATTTAATTTGTAGCAGTCTCGAGAGGAACCAGACATTGGCAGAAAAACACCTGATTTGCATATACAGCCAGCCCTCCATATCCACTGATTTTGTATCCACACTTCCACCATCTACACTTGAAGATACTTAAAAGCAAACACTGATTTTGTCATTTTTATAAAGGGCAACATTTTGCTACACCATTGTTTGTAATGGGACTTGTGCATCCACCAATTTGAACCTCCATGGGAAGCAAGATTGGGTGTCCTGGAATCAAACTCCAATGGATCCCAAGGGCCCACTGTACAAACTCCTAAACTAAAGAACTGGTATAACTGAGTAAGATAGACCATACTGCTGGAAGAACGCTGTTCAATAGAGCTGTTTGAAATGCTCACTTCTCTTGACCTGGCATGAGGTTTTGGATAATTACTTTCAATTACAACCAAATTATAAGGTCCAAAGCCTATTAGTAACCCATGGCCTGTGTGTGTGCGGGGAAGAGGGTGCGGCATTTGGAGAGGGAGAGATACTTCATTCTGCCATTGTAGTTCAAAGCACCCTCTCCTCCTTCATGAACCACAGGCTGCCACAAGGAGGCCCATGCACTGGTTATTTGGCTTCCTTCCCCTTACTTGGAAGGACAGCAATAAACACTATAAGGAAAACAATTCTGGGAAACAGAGTGATCTCCCTGATTTAACTATTATGAACGTGGAGACATGGTAAAAGTAGCCATCATTTTATCTGTTGGGGCCAATAGAACTGGTGTTGATATGGACAAAAGAAGAAGAAAAAAGATCAAATGGTATGTAAGCTCCTCTGGAAGCAGTCTAAATTCAGCTTGAACAAATCTATAATCTTTTTGTTCCCATGTTTCCAAAAGGACTACTATTACCAAACAAATTTCACTTCTTAACCATTCTGTAGGATAGGTTTAAAACTGTATAGTAGTCATATATTCATTGGTCTAGCTTTAGTGTAGGCTGAACTACCACAAAAGAGATAGGAAGCTATAAGTCTCCATACAACTGGTTTTTCAAACACCATCTCTTTTTGATGTAACCCAAATTAATACCTATTATAATCTGTGTCAGTGAGACAGGGAATTGTCTCTAGCTTTTCATATGTATGTCAAGGAAACTGACCAAATCTTGAACTGGTCCTCCCAACTCTGGCACCTTGGATAGTTCCTTTAACTGGGGGTCCTGCTTATCTGAAGGGACTGTACACAGTCATACCCATATATGCCCACCCAAAGGAGAAGGTCCTTTTCTCCATTCTACTTCCATCATGCCCACACCTAGTATGATGGTTCCTCCTGGACTCTTAAAGCTTCATAGAGAGGCTAGATCCATCTTTGCTATCCTTTTGTACACAGGCTGCTCATGGGAGGAAATTGTGTGGTGAATTGCCTATATTTATTATTTATAATAGTTATACAGCACTAACTCCATATCCATGGTGGATATGTTCTGGTTGGACATATTGATGGTTATGTGAAACCATCAATATGACTGAACAGCATTAGATTACCTCACTTATGGTCTCAGCATACTATACAGCATTGGAGGACCTAGATATTCCTAGAGAGGTATCTTCTCTAGAAATTTGCTGTGTATATGGGTTCCACAGTTGTGGATATCTTCAACCACTATTGATACTTTAATTGTATTTTAACTGTTATAAGGTATGCACTTCATCTGTATCTATTGTAAATTACATAAGCTGCCTTGAGTCCAGGATTGAGGGGAAAGGAGATGAGATATAAATAAAGCCCAAACTAAACCCCAGTGCAACTTCATCACCCCATAGCAGCTACCAGCTGTCCCTGATTATAACTCATTGTTGCCAAAACTTCATTGTAAATGTACCTCTAAATATATACCTGCAGACAGCTGCCCACCCGTATGCCAAATCCATACTGTAAAAAATTGGGGCGAGAGATCTAGCTTCTGTGCGGGAGGTTTTGTGTGGTCAACTTGCAATCACAGGTTTAATTTAGTATAGCCAGCTGACTCACTGTTATGGCCAGCTTCTCATTCTTAAGGAGAATAAAGGTCTTGGGATTGGAGCGCATCATATTGCAAATTAACAATCCTTTTGTACAAAGAAAAGTCCAAGTACTTTCCATACGGAACTTGCCTCATATGGACACGGCAAGGAAAGAGTCACTAGCCAGAGTAGATATAGGGCATTCAGAAAACTAAACATAAGGTCTTGGATAGATTATTTAGGATTCTATGTACATTGTTGAAATCCAGATTTAGGTGCTAAGTAAACAAAATGGGAGGGTATCAAGGCAAGAATTGGGGGAGGGGGGACCCAGTTGCCATAATTCCCATTCAATTTCCTCACCACTTACTGTGTTGGCTACATTGACTGTGCTGACAATGTCAGTGGAGAATCAGTGTCTGGATAGGACAGTTGTGTTAGGGAGATAACTCAGTTTTATTACCCACTTCAGAATATGTTGGGGAAACCACAATGGAAATAAAATATTTAACATTATACATGTTGTAGAACAGTTTATAAACTTTAGGAATAGGAGGATGATATTGGATATGGGGTTAGTGCCGAATAACTATTATAACCAACAAATATAGGCAATTCATTACACAATTAAAGGCCCTTTCCTTTCATGAGAACCATTACAAAGTAGTTGATGTGAAAAACATTTCTGTAGGGAAGAGAAGAGGATGCTGCCACAGAAGTCTGGGACTGTGGCTTCATTGCAGGGAAGTACTGAACCGGAAATTGAGCTATCATGCTGATTTTCACCTCCATGTAAAAAGGTTCTGAGTAATAAGCAAAATATTCTTTCTATTTTAGTGCACCAGCTATGATCACGAAAGCTTTTCAAATCCTCAGTGTATGGCACAGAAGTAAAATGTCCAAATGTCTAATGCCTCCCAATATCTGAGGGAATGGGGAGTGTTTGTGTTTGTAGCTGCTGCTATTATTTTTATTTCATTGTGTCATTAGTTTTAAGTAGCTAAGCATTAGCATTACTCTTCATTATCATCATTCATTAAGACTGATATAAAACATACAGATGTAAATTAACTAGCATATTAGCTTCTAGATTGCATATGTGTACATAAGTGTGTCGTTCATGTATCAGTTTCTTTTTGGTATGTATCTAGCAGTTGACTCTGACTTATGGTGACTCTTTCATAGGGATTTCTTGGCAAGATTTGTTCAGAAATGATTTGCTTTTGCCTTCCTCTAAGGCAGAGAGTACGACCTGTCCAAGATCAGTCATTGTAGCTTTCCATGGCTGAGCAGTAATTCAAACCCTGGTTTCCTAGAATCCTACTCCAACACCCAAACCACTACATGACATTGGCACTCTCAGTATTTAATGAACTATATCTAATGTACTATAATGGTACTGTATATACTTAGTTATTAATAGTATTGGTGAATTGCATGTCTCAATAGAGAGTTGAGCACATTGGTTTGGTAGAACTCATAACCAAAAACAAAGGGACTGTCTTCAGATATGAAATGTCTCTAAGGAAGAATGTTGTGTCTGGTATTTGATCCAGAAAGGCTTATTTAAACATGCAGACATTACTGTGTGCAGTTGTCACCAAGTGATTAACATGCATGCCTGAATCGCCCACTCTCAAAGCTGATTTGGCATTTCCCATGCTGTCTGTGAATCTTATTTTTTCATTCTTCTAAATGTAATTTTGAACTGGCAACAAAGCTGAAACACAGCCTTACAGAGCTTGGAAGTGTTTCTATTGTGTTTCTATTACACTGGGCCCCCAGTATCCACTGGGAGTTGATTTCAGAACCCTCAGTATATAACAAAATTAATGGATGCTCATCTCCCATTGTATAAAATGATGTAGTAAAATTGTGTTCCTTATATAAAATGGCAAAATCAAGGTGTGCAATTCAAAGTTATTTTTTAAAATATTTTCAAGCTGTGGATTCTTGAATCTGTGGATGCAGAACGGGAGGGTGGGCTGACTGTACAGCAATCTTTGAATATTGCTATTATAGAGGTCTATGATTTCTGGGGGAGAAATGTCACATGGATTGAGAACTGGCTCATCCTATTGCTTCTGCTTCATGTTCTGCTGGGTGTGTTCAGAGAACAACAAATTGTATTGGGAGATATATATTTTGTACCAGTTGCAACATTGCCTTTTTCAAAACATATAAAATTAAATGCTTTAATCTATATAAATAAAAATGTAATGTTAGGTTCTTGTAGGTTTTTTCGGGCTATAGGGCCATGTTCAAGAGGCATTTCTCCTGACGTTTCACCTGCATCTATGGCAAGCATCCTCAGAGGTAGTGAGGTCTGTTGGAAATAGGAAAATGGGTTTATATATCTGTGGAATGACTGGGGTGGGGCAAAGAGCTCTCTGCTGAAGCTAGGTGTGAATGTTTCAGCTGACCACCTTCATTAGCATTTGAAGGCTTGGCTGAGCCTGGGAAAATGTTCTGTTGAGAGGTGTTAAGATGTGCCTGGTTGTTTCCTCTCTGCTGTTTTGTTGTAGTAATTTTAGAGTTTTTGAATACTGGTAGCCAGATTTTGTTCATTTTCATGGTCTCCTCCTTTCTGTTGAAATTGTCCACATGCTTGTGGATTTCAATGGCTTCTCTGTGTAGTCTGACATGGTGGTTGTTGGAGTGGTCCAGCATTTCTGTGTTCTCAAATAATATGCTGTGTCCAGGCTGGTTCATCAGGTGCTCTGCTATGGCTGACTTCTCTGGTTGAAGTAGTCTGCAGTGCCTTTCATGTTCCTTGATTCGTGTTTGGGCGCTGCATTTGGTGGTCCCTATGTAGACTTGTCCACAGCTGCATGGTATACGGTAGACTCCTGCAGAGGTGAGAGGATCCCTCTTGTCCTTTGCTGAACGTAGCATTTGTTGGATTTTCTTGGTGGTAATGAAGGTGGTCAGCTGAAACATTCACACCTAGCTTCAGCAGAGAGCTCTTTGCCCCACCCCAGTCATTCCACAGATATATAAACCCATTTTCCTATTTCCAACAGACCTCACTACCTCTGAGGATACTTGCCATAGATGCAGGCGAAACGTCAGGAGAAATGCTTCTAGAACATGGCCCTATAGCCCGAAAAAACCTACAAGAACCTAGTGATTCCAGCCATGAAAGCCTTCGACAATATAATGTAATGTTAGTTTATGGGATTAACATAACTCAAAAACCACTGGACGAATTGACACCAAATTTTACACAATACACCTATCAGGCCAACGAGCGACCATCACTCATAAAAACACTGAAAAACACAATAGAAAAAATACATTACAACACATGCGCTAAACCACATATATATATGTATACACAGATATATATACACACACAACAGATATACACAGGCTGGGCCATAGCAACACGTGGCAGGGGACAACTAGTAATAATAAAAATTCCTCTAATATCTCAGGCCCTTGGGAAGAGCCTGATATTCAGAGATGAATCCCAGACACTTGGACCTAATGTGCAAGTGTGCTCTGATGTTATGTACATGTGTATATATACATAATAATAGTAATTCTATCTTCCTGCCTGGCAGAAGGGGGGTGGGATGGATGACCTTTGGGGGTCCCTTCCAACTCTAGGATTCTATGGAATAGACTTTTAACAGAGAGAATAAGCTGTGCTTCTTTTGGTTTTTATCAGAGGCCCAGGTCTTGTTTCTTTATAAATATAAAAGAAAATAATAAAGTAACACTACTTTGGGTCTCGGACAATAACGGTAACTGTTTTTAAAATAACTTTCCAGACCTTTGAGGTGTCCATCATTTTTAATCTGAGTAGATTTTATCAAAGATGTCAGTACATCTGAGCTTTGAAAGAGCAGTGTTATTGCAGATGGCCAAGAAATCTACCTTTGGTTACCAGTAGGAGACTAGGATGGACAGATCTAGGGAATTCAGTTTACGTGATGGCTTCCGCTGGCTTCTGTGATGCTGGTGGGCAGTAAACTACTTCTCAGTTTTATTCCAAACTTTAGAGAACCTGTCCAAAATGTTAGGTCTGTTTGGGGAATAGGATTCAGTACCTTGGAGAGGTCTTTGAAAGTATGTACTAAAACTTGGAGGACAATCAGCGCTCTGCAAACATTAGGGCCATCAGCTACTGTACCTTAATCTGCTGCAGCCTTAGGCCCCTTCTACACTGCCATATAACATCTAGATTACCTGAACTGGATTATATGGTAGTGTAGACTCATGTAATCCAGTTCAAGGCAGGTAATGTGGATTATCTGCTTTTATAATCTGGATTATATGGCAGTGTAGAGGCCATATAAGATGTAGAGAAGTTGATGGTGACTCATCAGTGGAAAGCTCAATGGCTGAAGCAGGCCAAGAAAGAAACCTGGACCTAAATACAATAATACTACTTGCAATGAGAGGGGTTGCCTCTGCAAGAGGTGCTGGTTTGGGACTTCATTGTAACTATGGGGGCCCAAACCAGCAAAAAACAAAAAAAAAACCCCAAAAACAAAAACAAAAAAACCAACTGCACACAAAGCATGGAGAGTCCTGGGAAAAAATAGGGTTACTGTACCAAATATTTATTTTTGTTTTACCCCAAATGTACCTGAAATAGTGCAAATTTGTACAAGGGAGGCACTGATCCACCCTACAGTTGCCATTCAGTTACTGAGTGGATCCTGGCTAGTGGAAAGCTCTAAACAAGTTATCTAATTACTTATGCTCCTACATCTCACCTCTCCCATTCACAACTAAATGTCCACTGAATCTTACAGGATCTAACTTCCTATCACCAAATATGTTTTAAACATCACCAAAGCTATTGTCAAGGCTTTGAGTCCCACCTGTTGCTAGGATTCCCTTTTAGGTGCTGTAAGGGTAAAACTCGCCCTTTGTAATCCAACTAAAGAGTTTTTACTTTGTTGGAGGTAAACATATCAAAGAATTAAGACCCAGTCTGCTGCTCCCTCTTATTAAAATTTCTCTTGAAAATGTGTGTTTTCAAAACCAGCAACATATTCAGGGGTAGCTGTGTTGACTATACAGGCAGTCCCTGAGTTACAAACATCTGACTTAGAAATGACTCCAAGTTCAGCATGGGGGAGAGACAACAGGAAGTGAGAGAAATCTGTCACTTGGAAGGGAAATTCACTCCTGAAATAGTTACTATAGAAAAGGAGTCTCCACTGGAGCTTTATCACCAATCCTTGTTTACACAACAAGCTATTTTTTTCCCCAAAATCCAATTGACACAAGGACAGAAAGTGAGGTGAAATCTTCTAAAACACAAAAGAAACACCACAGGAGTGTTAATCCATCCCTATGCTATCCTAAACTAATCTCTATAGATATTTGGCTGAAGTTGGACTTTAAAATGTACTGTTCTGACTTACATACAAATTTAACTTAAGAAAAAGCCTACAATACTCATCTTGTTTGTAACTTGGGACTGCCTGTACAATTACAATTTCTCATAGAGATATACATAGACATATCCATGTCCGTCATAACAAACATACATATGTCATGGCAGGAGGTTGGATTGTATGGCCCTTGTGCTATCTTCTAGCACTGATTCTGTTCCTTTCTGATGGCTTTTTTCCTTCTTTTAAGGCTACGTCTCTAGAATTTCTTTAAAATTTAGATTGCTTTGGCATGATATGGGTTAATCAAGGAAGAATCCATGCTTATTCTTCCATACATATTTGCTAAAAGAGGTGCTTCCTACATCATTAACTATGCACAGATTTAATTCCTCTGAAGCCGTAAAGCAGCTATTTGACAGATCACCACATTAGTACTGTCACATTGATTTTATTAACATTGCACTTTACTATTGTTGTCACTCCTCATAATATAACTGCCTATTTATCAAAGGTGAATTGAAATGTTTCTTTCCAAAATTGTTTTAGGAACTCTGTACAAGTGTATGAGTTTGAAATAGGCTGTGCCATTATAGAAAACTGAACTTTGTAGATGTTGGTTAAAGACTGGTTTATGTATCGTAAGAGTTCAATTTGCCTTAAAGGTAGTACATTTAGTTCCTTTTCATACTGTAAAAATACTGGCTGAAGAAAATGAATATAGCTAAAGGGCAATATCTTTTAATAGCCAGACTGCAAAATTTCCTTGCCCAGAGGAATTACAGCTCTTTTGCAATGCTTTCATTGTCACAGATGCTTCCCCCACTGAAATTGGTTTCACATTGGTCGGAATACATGAAAAACTCCCATGTGTGTTTTCCCTTTATTTTAGCTTTATTTATAATTGCAAGGTGTGCAGGTGATCCAGCCCAACCCTTTGGGATGCTTCATTTCTGCATTGTTAGTAAGTACGCTAGGGAGCTGAACATGTGAAAAGCTACCTTGATATATCTCCAGATCAACATGGTAGTCAACTGGAGTCAGATACAATAATTACAGTAAAGCTATACGGTATGTGGAAAAGTTGTGTTTCATAGAATAGTGTTTTGAAAGAATACTCAAAAGAGTTCAATAATTTCATGTGTGAAAAGGAAGTCATTTCTAGTCAACTAACATGAAAAGAGCCATCAAATTCTGATATGTGCATGATTTCCAGGTGTCCTGACTTAGCAATGATAATCCTGATTAATCCTTTCATAGAATCATAGAATCATAGAATCAAAGAGTTGGAAGAGACCTCATGGGCCATCCAGTCCAACCCCCTGCCAAGAAGCAGGAATATTGCATTTAAATCACCCCCGACAGATGGCCATCCAGCCTCCGTTTAAAAGCTTCCAAAGAAGGAACCTCCACCACACTCCGGGGCAGAGAGTTCCACTGCTGAACGGCTCTCACAGTCAGGAAGTTCTTCCTCATGTTCAGATGGAATCTCCTTTCTTGTAGTGTGAAGCCATTGTTTCGTGTCCTAGTCCCCAGGGAAGCAGAAAACAAGCTTGCTCCCTCCTCCCTGTGGCTTCCTCTCACATATTTATACGTGGCTATCATATCTCCTCTTAGCCTTCTCTTCTTCAGGCTAAACATGCCCAGCTCCTTAAGCCATTCCTCATAGGACTTGTTCTCCAGACCCTTGATCATTTTAGTTGCCTTCCTCTGGACACATTCCAGCTTGTCAATATCTCTCTTGAATTGTGGTGCCCAGAATTGTACATAATATTCCAGGTGTAGTCTAACCAAAGTGGAATAGAGGGGTAGCATTACTTCCCTAGATCTAGACACTATGCTCCTTTGTCATCACACTGTTTATCTTCTGCTCCCACACTATCTTAACTACTTGGAAGGTGAACTGGCTGTGCAGGAAACCAATCAGAGACTATATAGTAGAATCAAACAAGAGTTTGTTAATTGACAATTATTTTTGACTTTCTCTCCTCCTGAGTCTCACTACAAAGTCTTATGAGGAGAGGTGAAGTCTTTGAGAGATAGACATAGTTCTGGCTAAACCGAGGCTCTTGAATCTTTATTTCTTCTTATTGTCTCTTTCTTGTATGGTGTTCAACTGTCTCTAAGGTGGTGTCAATATTTAACGCTGACTAGACTTGAATACAGCTCCGATTGGACTTGAATACAGCTCTGGCTGGATTTGAATACAGCTCCAATTGGATGTTCTATTTTGTAGACTTTCAGGCCTTCCTTTCTCTTCACCTTCCAGTCACAATAAAGTCTGACTCTTCTAAGAACCTTACCTGAGACTCTGCCTCTGAGGGGATTCTTAAAGGGGCAGGGCGACAGAAGCTTCAAATGCAGAAGGGCCATCTAGACTGGCACATCCCCCTCCCCCCCAAGAAACTGTACATAAAATATTAATCCCTCTAACTAAACAGAGCTTAACTAGGGGGTACACAGTAGGGGTCTTCATGGGGAATGACAGTTTAGCTCCTTTAAAATAACCCAGTTTTTTCTTCCACTTCATCTTGCATTCTTAGGCCCTTTCTACATTGCTAAATAAAATCCGGATTATCTGCTTTGAACTGAATTACTTTGGTTGCTGTAAACTCAGTTCAAAGTACAAAAGTAGTTGGCATTCATTTAACTCAGCAAGAAGGGAGGGGGGGGACTTGTCCTTCTCTATGTTGTTGTTCATTCGTTCAGTCGTCTCTGACTCTTCGTCATCTCATGGACCAGCCCACGCCAGAGCACCCTTTCAGCCGTCACCACCCCCAGCTCCTTCAAGGTCAGTCCAGTCACTTCAAGGATGCCATCCATCCATCTTGCCCTTGGTCGGCCCCTCTTCCTTTTACCTTCTACTTTCCCCAGCATAATTGTCTTCTCTAGGCTTTGCTGTCTCCTCATGATGTGGCCAAAGTACTTCAACTTTGTCTCTAGTATCCTTCCCTCCAGTGCACAGTCGGGCTTTATTTCTTGGAGGATGGACTGGTTGGATCTTCTCGCAGTCCAAGGCACTCTCAGAACTTTCCTCCAGCACCACAGCTCAAAAGCATCGATCTTCCTTCGCTCAGCCTTCCCTAAGGTCCAGCTCTCACATCCGTAGGTTACTACAGGGAATACCATGGCTTTGACTATGCGGATCTTTGTTGCCAGTGTGATGTCTCTGCTCTTTACTATTTTATCGAGATTGGACATTGCTCTCCTCCCAAGAAGTAAGTCCTTCCCTATACACTTAAGCAAAAGCAAATGGCCACAGCAATTCTAGTTTATGTCTTCTTTCTCAATAATAATTTTTCCTATATTGATTCTACACTGATGTTGTTTGGCCACATATGTTCCAGCTTTGATCTGTGAAATGTTGCAGGGTATGTCATAGCCCCCACATGTACATACACTTCAACATGGTATAGAATATAACAAACTGAACTTGTAAAATACTTTGAGCTGTTTTACAAGCTTGAACACATCTCCAAATGCATCTCCCTTTACAAACCACTCAGAAGATCAAGATCTTCTGGAGAGGCCCTGCTCTCGGTCCCACTGTCATCATAGGCACGTTTGGTGGGGACAAGGGACAGGGCCTTCTCAGTTATTGTCCCCTGGCTATGGAACTCCCTTCCTGGCAATATTAGATCAGCCCCCTCCCTCCTGTCCTTCAGAAGGAAGGTGAAGAACCGGCTGTGGGGCCAAGCATTTGGGGCAGTGCAATGAGGCAATAATAGAATGGTGTTCTGAGATGGTTTTTAAGCAACTGATTTTAAAGTAGATATAAGTGATTTTAATGTTTGCATATATTTATAGTTTTATGTCCCACCATTTAATGTTTGCCGTATATATGTTGTACTCCACCCTGAGTCCCCTGCAGGGTGAGAAGGGCGGAATATAAATGGTTTAAATAAAAGAAAATAAATATTTGAAAATTGGCCAAGTTATTACAGAAGAAGACCCCCAAATCTATAAAATCTTCCAATCAGAACTGCTTCTGAGCAGAAGGCTTCAACTTGCTGCTGCTTTCCTACTGCAAATATGTATTTACTCCTTTTCTTAAATTACAAATATTTGTGTTGAAAAACTGCTGAGATGAGTTAAGAGCTATTTCTCCGTTCTGTTTAATTTCTTCCTCAATTATACGGAGTTGCAGACTTTCCCATGCTTATAGGCCAAAAGACAGGATTAGTGCCGGATTTCTCTGCAGAAGCCTCTAGTCAACCAGGTCTGTTCTGTGGTCAAAGGGCATAATCCCAAGAAAGACAGGCATGTCTAAGTCTTTTTGAATTTAATTGGATTTAGGAGCTTAGCTGCACGTTCATTCTTGTCAACTGCTGTGGTGTTTAGATACATGTAACTTTCTCTAGGTTGTGCACAAAGATCTCAGAAAATTTACCTCATTTTAATTATCTCCACTAGTTCGGTCTTCCAATGATTCCTTTTTGTGTTGCTTTAAACCTTTCCTAGGAGGTTGATTCAGAGCACTACATCATATCAGTCGCAGTTTGTTTAAGTGACATCTAATCCAGTTGGATCTAGTAACACTCAACCTCATCTGTCACGAGTATTGACATGGACCAGTATTACCCCTGTGGCCTGGAGTTAGGAACTGTGAAGCCAAATTTTTGCAATGAATGACTAATGGCACTGGGAATTCTGCTTCGAAGGCCAAATGTTCTACCACAGGACTTGTATCAGCAAGATTATGATGTGAAGAGAAATAGGAAGACCAAAATGGCATTGTGGAAGCATTCTATGATTAAATGATTTTCTGGAGATGACACGGACCCTCACTGCCAGAACTGCTATATTTCATTGGTCTGCTGTTATTCCTCTGCTGCGTATACCTTTAATAGGGTTTTTTTTAATCTTTATGGTGTTCTTTGATAAATCTATGTGATATATGAAATCTACATAAGAAAAGGTGTGAGCAGTACACGTCTAGAAAAACTAATCTCTCCTACAGTAACCTTTAGAATAACCTCTATGAAGAAAGAAAACTTTTATTACATTCTCACCAAAGATCACAAAGAGACCTGTGCAGTTAGTTCCACAAATGGCATGGAACCAGAGAAGGGATTTATTTCTGTCCTTCCTTCTCTGCGGAGGACTTTTCACTTAAAAAGAGCCTATAGAACGCATCACAAAATATATTTCCAACCCCATATACCATATATACTCGAGTATAAGCCGACCCGAATATAAGCCGAGGCACCTAATTTTATCACAAAAAACTGGGAAAATGTATTGATTTGAGTATAAGCTGAGAATGGGAAATGCAGCATCTACTGGTAAATTTCAAAAAAAAAAAAGATACTAATAAAATTACATTAATTGAGGCATCAGTAGATTAAATATTTACATAAAACTGTAATTTAAGATAAGACTGCCCAACTCTGATTAAACCATTATTCTAACCTTCTATGTAAATGTGCTTATGTATCCTTCCAGTAATAATATCATAAAATAATAAATGTAATATAATAATAATAATAATGGAAATGTAAAAATACCAGTAATAATATCATAAAATAATAAATGTTATAACAATAATAGAGTAAAATAATAAATATAATAATAATAGAGTAAAATTATAAATGTAATAAAAATAATAACTGAGGAAAATAATAAATAACTTTGACTCGAGTATAAGCCGAGGGGGACTTTTTCAGCCTAAAAAAAGGGCTTAAAAACCAGGCTTATACTTGAGTACATACAGTATTAATTGCTTTACTTATCACTCTTTCCTTTTCTAAATTAATATCTTATACAGGCAAATAGTTGGAGAATGACTGCTAGGTATATTTCTTAACTTCATAACATGTAAAAGCGAGTTACAGCATTGTATCTTAACCTACATAAGGGCATATTGTCTTAAATCCACTGTGGTAAGATGGTGGACTCCTCCAGATTGACCAATAGTTTTGATACCTATCAAGGCTTTGTGGATTTCACGTCCTTCCAACCCCACACCAGTTAGTAGCCTAAAAGTTGCAGAATTTTGAACCTTCTTTGTTATAAAGTGTTGCTCTAACTTCAGTACTACTGAGTATAGTTTCATTATTCCTTATTCATCACTTGACATGTGGTTAAACTGTGGTATTAGTAAGTTTTCCTTTCATTCCTTTTCATAAACTCAATTATCTCCTATCACTCATCTCCCAGTACTCACCTTCCCCATAGGAGCCCCCAGGGATGCAATGGGTTAAACCCTCATGCTGGCAGGACTGCTGATTAACAGGTTGGTTGTTTGAATCCAGGGAGAGTGGATTGAGCTCCCTCTGTCAGCTCTAGCTCCCCATGAGGGACATGAGAGAAGCCTCTCACAAGGATGGTAAAACATCAAACATCCGGGTGTTCCCTGGGAAACGTCATTACAGATAGCCAAGTCTCTCACACCAGGATGACTTAGCAGTTTCTCAAGTCGCTCCTGACATGGAAAAAAACACCTTTACCATCTTGCATTTTTTTTTGTATAGTTAAAGAGCTAAAACACTATTCACTGCTGACATCCAATATGATCTGTGCATAAAGTGACCTCTAATCTAGTTGGATCTAGTATCACTCACAATTAAATGTGGTCAAATATGTAGGAACTGCAAAAGCGTTGTATGAAGTGTTGGATGCCTTCAAGTCACCTGTCCTAAGCAATCCCATGAATTTCATAGGGCTTTCTTTGGGAAGGAATATTTAAATATTATTTTGCTAGTTCATTTCTCTGAAATTTAGCCAACAGCACTTGATATTCAATTTCCTGTCCAAATCCTACTTAGCTTCCAAGGTTTTTTCCGGACATTTAGGCTCCCAAAACTGTTGTAACCTTGTGGTAATCTCAGTGATAGGAAAAGCCAGACATTCTGTTATAAAGTAATGAAGTTGAAATGCAGCCAAGACATGCGAGGGGCATTTATCATAGTGTTCATTGTTTAAATTTATTATTAATCTATATACTGTATTTTGCAATGCACATTTTGTGGGTTATTCAATCACAATGTCTTTTCTACTTTTGTAAGGCATGGCATGGAGCCTTACTGAAAATTAATCTAAATCACCTTAGAGACATGGTAGAGCAAGACAGTAAGCTGCACCCTTTGTTCTCAACTCCATGAGATATTTTGATATCTAATATAGATCCTAAACTACATTGCTGATGTGTAGCTGTACTTTTTTCTTATGCTCTCCACATGTGTCAGCTCTACACACACACACACACTGAAGGAGCAAACAGACATCACATATCCTAGGATACAGAGACAAAATGCACAGTCATTACATTAACATGGCAGGTGTAACTTATTTGGTTATGCACTGAAAATGATATAGCTCAAGAGCCATGCTAAAAAATCAAACTATTAGCACTTCTCAGAGGCTTTTTGAAGAACTTGTTGCCTTTCAAAGAAGCCATGCCTTTTTCTGCAAAGAACATGGAATTTGATTTTGTGTAGGGGGAAAAATGTGTGTGTGTGAGAGAGAAAAAAGAAGCTCAGGAAAGAGGAAAAATGTTGGGTTGTTGTGAGTTTTCTGGGCTGTATGGCCATGTTCCAGAAGCATTCTCTCCTAAGGTTGTGAGGTCTGTTGGAAACTAGCTTTCCTATGTGCTCAGTGATTCCCTTGATGTATGATAAGAACACTTTTCCTCTGGGTGGATCTTTGTCTTTACTCTCGTGGCTTGTTCTTGGTCTTGCAGCTCTTCTGATGTCTTCTGAGGGAAGCTGATGAAGATACGTTACCTACAAGTTATCTGCAGACCCACTAAGAAAAATCCAACAAATGCTGCATTCAGCAAAGAGAGATCCTCTCACTTCTGCAGGAGTCTACCATATACCATGCAGCTGTGGAGAAGTCTACATAGGGACCATCAAACGCAGCACCCAAACACAAATCAAGGAACATGAAAGGCACCAAAGACTACTTCAACCAGAGAAGTCAGCCATAGCAGAGCACCTGATGAACCAACCTGGACACAGCATGTTATTTAAGAACATAAAAATTCTGGACCACTTTAACAACTGCCATGTCAGGCTACACAGAGAAGCCATTAAAACCCACAAGCATGTGGACAATTTCAACAGAAAGGAAGAAACCATGAAAATGAACAAAATCTGGCTACCAGCATTAAAAAAACTCTAAAATCATAACATTAAATAAAGAATAACAATAAAAAACAGGGGAATTCCAGACAGCAAACAATCAGGGCCAGCTAATCATCTCCCAACAAAGGATTCCCCCAGGCAGTAAGAAGCCAGACCTTGAAACTGCCGAACCATTAAATGCTAATATAATATATGATATAGCTCAAGAGCCATGCTAAAAAATCAAACTATTAGCACTTCTCAGAGGCTTTTTGCAGTATAGTTGATTTTGCCCAAGGGCACTCTTGAGGCACTCTTGCGGGAAAATAGACCTTGACATATGTGAGTTGTAGTTACTGAGATGTATAGTTCACCTACAATCAAAGAGCATTCTGAACTCCACCAATGATGGAATTGAACCTAATATGGCACACAGAACTCCCACGACGAACAAAAAATATATATCAGTGATTGGTTGGGGGAAGGGGCAAAATACTGTTTGCTTACTGTTGAAAATTACCTAGGGCCGCCTCTGTGTTCATATAACTTGTAAGCTGCTCTGACTCCCCTTCGGGGTGAGAAGGGTGGCATATAAATGTTGTAAATAAATAAATAAATAAATAAATAAATAATCAAGGTGGCCAATTGAAACATTCATGCCTATCTTGAACCAACTAACGTTCTTTCTCCCACCCTGGACATTCCACAGATATATAAACCCCATTTTCCTACTCTCCAAAAGACCTCACAACTTCTGAGGATGCATGCCATAGATGCAGGTGAAATATCAGGAGAGAATACTTCTGGAACATGGCCATACAGGCCAGAAAACTCACAACAACCCAGTGATTCCTGCTATGGAAGCCTTTGACAATACAGGAAAGAGGTTGCTTTTTATCAAATGCAGGAAGCAGTCCAGAAAAATGATACTAAATCATGTGGGGATTTGTAAAAGGATGCCATGATGTAATGGATAGACTGGAAAGATGTGTGTTGGCAGCTGATTGACTGAATATGCCAGGACCCAGAGTTCTGATTGGCTTCTGTCTCTGGCTTGCTGCTGAGACAAACGGTTTTAACTGTCACTTTCGCCTCAGAGAGGGAGGAGAGCGCTGACTGGAAACAGCCAGGAAGGAAATGGCTGCCAACTTTCTGAAGCCTGGTCATTTCTAAGGCATGAAACATATTTTAAGGGCTGTTTAAAAGGACTGTTTATTCCCTCTGTTCGCTGTGTGAATTCAGGGAGACTGCTGTATATATTGTTGCCCTGTTTGATCTTTTGAATGGAAGCAAAGATACTGTTACTTGTTACACAAGCCCGAGTGGCACTTTATTATACTGCAGGGTAAACTGTGGTAAAGTTTCTGTTTATTTACATTTACAAACCCCAACAAATCATACCCCATCCTTCTCGTTGCATCAAAAAGGAACATTTAGGTTTCATATTCACTTGATCAGAAAACCTATCTAGTTCAGTGGCTGTTGCTGCTCCAATGAATGAATTACAGTAATCCTTTTCACAGTAGCAATGTTACCTTTTAATATATTATTTTGAAGGTAAGCTAGACAGATCTTTGGAATGATCTGACACAGATCTCCTTGTGGTCATATGACTCAGACATTTCTTATTTGGGCAGAGATTGGGAATGCATCTCCCTTGCATCTTCAAATTCATAATGCTGGTTTGATGCAATAATCATCATGAGATATCATATCATCACAGATTTTCATTAAAGTCCTCCAGTTTATGAGAATTTGACTAGGTTTTTCAAGAAAGAGCATTATGTCCCATCTGTACATCTACATTTTATCAGCATCCCAAATTCTCATTACACAACTATTTATAGAGGAAAATATGCATGTAAAAATGGACAAAAATTGGTAGTTTGCTTTGCCTTGGACATGCATAGGTGTTTACAGACTTCTAATGGGATTGAGAACATAGAGTTTTAATTTTAGTTAGCCTCATAAAAATAATTTCTTGTGGAGAAATGTCATTCAAATACATATTTAATTAGTATTTGGAGAAGGAGACATCTGTGGAAGCTCATCCTAACTAAAAATATCTGACCCTTATAACCTAGCTTTCATACCATTATCAAAATGCAGACATTAAAGATGATTATTAACAAACTGCCTCTTCCTGGTTTCTATATCTTTTAAACTGATAAAAACACTTGGATAGTTTATTATCATATCTAACTTTTTGCACACAGAGACAAGCAGAACTATATGGAGCTTAGACATTTTAAATGGATAATAATTCTTCATTCAATTATCTTTCTTAATAAAAAATAATCTCAAATTTCATTTGGTAGCATGGAGAGAACTGCCCTAACCTTCATGGAGTAAGTTTTCAAAACAGTCACCCCTAAATATTTGTTTTGTGTTTAGGCTTCAGAAATATTAGATTTACTTACTGGCACGTAGATTTTGTATTTCTGAGTACATCTTGATACTAACATTTGGGTGGAAACTGGGGAACAAGGGTACAAATGTATTTTCTCCAGCTCTCTGAAGAAACCTTCATCCAGAGTATGGTGGAGGCTCCTTCTTTGGAAGCTTTTAAACAGAGACTGGATGGCCATCTGTCAGGGGCGATTTGAATGCAATATTCCTGCTTCTTGGCAGGGGGTTGGACTGGATGGCCCATGAGGTCTCTTCCAACTCTTTGATTCTATGATTCTATGACTCCATATACAGTGACCTCCTCCCTTGTGCATGGTAAAGAAAGAAATGATGCAATAACATTTCTAAGAACAAATTGCTTCCTTAACTCTCATTAACTGCTTTTTGCCAAACTGATTTTAAGCAACCACAGATTAAGGCCAACTAGTCCAAGAAAACAGAATTCACTTACATACTGAGGCACTACAGGAAGTATGACCAAAGTGTGACGAAATTTGGATTCCAATTAATTTGTGCTGGCCCAGTTTATTTTTCCCCCTTTGCTACATCATATGTATTATATCATTGTATCGGATATTCCCACATAAGCCTTAATCACTTATCACTGCATTAATAACCTATCTCTATATTCATGAGTACATCTTGGGAAAATCTAGTGCTACCAGTCCTCACCAGCTGTTACAGTGAGAAAATGTTAATCTTTGTTAAGAATGAAAACATGGATGTTATTCAGCATGGTTGCACATTACCATTTTTATTTATGGGAATAGTCTTCTCCTCTGTTGTCATAATGATAATATTTTTTTAATTGTGTCAGAAGCAACTTGAGAAACTGCAAGTTGCTTCTGGTGTGAGAAAATTGGCCATCTGCAGGGACGTTGCTCAGGGGATGCCCGGATGTTTTACCATCCTGTGAGAGGCAAATAATATAATAATAATACTTTATTTCTAGACCACCCTCTCTCCTCAGGGCAGTTGACATACATATAAAATGCAAACATTCAATACCATAGTTAAGGTCACACAAAATCAAAAGATGAAAGTTAAGTATTAATAGACTTATTACTGCAAGATAATTAAAATTAAAAGTATAAGAGATACAAATATAAATGAAACCTTCAATAAGCAATAGCAGTATTTTACAAGAGCCAAAACAATAGGCATCCTCAGGCCCGTAGCCAGGATTTTGATTCGGGGAGGTGGGGGTTGAGTTTGATTCGGGGGGGGGGGGCTGAGTCTGAGTGAAAGAGGATCTACCCTAGCAAAACTTTTGTATCATTACCCCAATATCTCCAGACATATGGGATATATTGAGAATGGTGATCAGATCATGATATTAATAAACATAACAGTTTAAATAATGTACCAGTAAGGCCTTCTTGTGGACCACCATGAGAATTTGGGGGGGGGGGGGGCTGAAGCCCCTATAGCCCCCCCCCCCCAGCTACATGCCTGGGCATCCTGCAACAGGAGTGGGGAACCTATGCTCTTTAGAGGTTGCTGGACCAAGTGAAACAACAACCATTTTAGAATTCCCAGTGTGAATTCCCCAATGTCAACCCGAGCCAATGCATCCCAAGAATGTTAAAATACCTGCATCCTTAGTAGGTCAGATGGCAAGTGGTTCCCATACAGCTGTGTCAATATGTAAATGATACAGTCAACTGAAATTTCCCACGCTGGGATTAATTTATCTTCCTTTGCATCATTCACATCCTTTGAGGGTGCATCTACATTGTAGAATTAATGCTGACACCACTTTAACTGCTATGGCTCAGTGCTATGGAGTCATTGAATAAGGTCTTTAGCATGCATTGCTGAAGAGTCCTGGTGTCTTCCCAAACTACAGCTACCATGATTCCATAGCATTGAGCCATTTAATTCTACAGTGTAGAGACACTCTGGGTCAGAACTGTATTTTATTTTCACCACAAACCTTTAAGGTAAATTAGACTTACAGATAGTAAAATGTTTACTGTCCTGCTAAGATAATGAATAGTTAAGAGAAGATATTCTTAAATGTTAGTTCTCTGGATGTTTTCAACTTCAACTCCCAAAAGGCTTAGTTGACTTGGCCAATGGTCAGGAATTCTGCAAGCGGAAGTCCAAAACATTTGAGGGACCAAACACTGAAGGTCCTTCTACACAGCCCCCAATCCTGAGAGGAACTGGGATATATTGCACTGTTATATATTGATGCACATTAATATACAATATGCAGAGCAATGGTAGTTACTTATAACTTTCAAGTGAGAAATAAGTCTTCTGTAGTTACCATGACAGACTCTGAATCCTTCAACAGCAGTGTTCCAATTAGAGGAAGTTTTCTAAACAGTCTAGAGCACCAGCTACAGCAGGTGACCTTTTATTACCTTGGTTTTCATTGGCTATATATAGAAGATTGCCTTGTAGACAAGGTATTTAATTGCTGCTACATTGATTCATGGAAATAAAAAGGGTAAACAGATTAAGATCTAACATCTAAATATAATACTTGACAGGCAGAGGCATGCTGCTGAAGTTTAGCAGTAGAAACTTCATACAGCAGGGATTTCTAGACAGCTAAAGGACCTGTGTAATGAAATACCTTCAGTGAATGCCTGAACATAACAATAAGACACCCATAATAACGAAAATTGACAACCCAACATATAAAGGAAAATTATAACTTAACAACTAAAATTAAATGAAAGCTGCAACCTATTATATCAGACATGAAACAAAACATCAAATAGAAGTGTCAGTTTCCCAGATTATTCCCAAATATGATCATTCCTAGTGCTGTTACTTTTACACTGCATTATTGCTTTCTGCCTCACCAATATTCCTCAGTAAACAAATTAACACATCTCACTGTAGTCATAGACAAAAGTATAATGTATGCAAAAAGTTTTGATTCTATCGATTTCCTCCATGTGTGTATGTGTGATTTATTATGCACCCAAGGCCCTCCTGGCACAAGAGATCATACTGTCCAGATGGTCTCATTTCCACTTCCTATACACACAAGTCTTTATTTTTTGCCCAGTTGGAGAATGCCAAGTTTCTGGTAAGAATTTTAATTCATTAATCTAAAAAGCTTATGAGAAGTTCATTTTAAATTTTCTCATCACATTGTATTGCTAAAAGAATAAAAGAGAAGTGTCACTATTTCTTCATTTCCTATCTTGTTGTTCTTTTTACTAATGGTCTATGGTTTGTTGTTGCTCACTGACATCAGATTGACTTAGTTCGACCCTACCTTCCTAAGTCTAGGCTTCCATGATAAATATTATTTGAATGCTTTTTGTTACAACTTTGTGGGGATGGGTGATGGACCCAGGATTAGGTATCTGTCTATATCAGGTATTGGAATCGTGGTGATGGTGGGAGTCCCCTTAGAGGATTCAGTGTGTGTGGCATTGAGCCAGCCTTGCACAGATGGAGGGAGGCACATTGCCTACACCCTCTGATGGCTGCGAGACCACACTGGGGTTATGCCCAACTGATTGAGCTTAGGCAATCCCAAGTCATGTGGCATGGACTACCTGTATTTTATTTTCATTTATGTACTTTTGGTTAACTTTTGGTTCTGCAAATTTCTTGAAGCTGCTCCAGGGACAACACAGGTACATGTTTTCCCTCAACAACTCATTGATATTGGTAGTTTTAGGTGGGAAAAGCACAAGAGAAGTTTACATAAATTCTTAGCATGCAGTAGTTGATACTATGGAGGTTTTGATCAAACATCATACTTTGAATGTGATTTTCAGGCAATTAAGTTGCATTGAATCTAATAAAATACATAAGCATATGTTCAATTCTCCAACTGAAATAAATGGGAATTACATTTTGAATGTGTGATATATACTTTTTATCCCTTTACTATTCCACTAAAAGTATTATTTTTATCAAAATAAACAGAGTTTTCACTGATAATGCACTTCATGGCCTTTGGGAATTTAATCTTTTAATTCCTCACAACTATGTTAATTGCTATATTATCTGGAAGTATAGAAGTAATATTTTGATGTAATCTTATGCCTTGTAATGCTGCCTGTTTTCTTCACCTATTGAGCAAAACCTTTTGAGGTCGCAAATAACCTTGAAATGGGGAAAATAAGTCCGTATCAATAGCTAATAGCCCTAGGACTTACATGACTTTAAAGGCAGCAGAATTTTGTGTGATTTTAGAAACTAAGCAGGATCAGTCCCAGTTAGAATTTGGATGGGAGTTTCCCCACAAATAACAACTGTTGTCGTGTGTATTTCAAAAGAAGTGACTTGGCAAAAGCATTTTTTTTCTTGTGCAGAAAAACCCTATGAAATTTGTGGCATTGTCATAAGTCAATAGACAACATGTAAACCAGGTATGGGCAAACTTCATCCCTCCAGCTGTTTGGACTCAACTCCCACAATTCCTAACAGCCTACTGTTGCTATTTCATTATAGTAATTGCATATAATTAATTACTGTAATTGGGGAAACTTCAGGGGCTCCTATCTGCCTCATTTTTAAAGCTATTGGGGTGAAACTTGTGACAATAACAGAACACCTTTTTAGAACAGGTTGTTTCTATTTTTAGAAATGTTAGAAATGTTGTTTCTATTTTTAGATAGAAACAACATTTTTTTAAAAAACCTACAAGAGCTATCTACTTGAATTTTATCTACAATGCACAAAATAACCAGGGCATCAGTCCCCAGAATATTTCAGAAAGATTCAGACATCTACAGATTTTTTTTGGATTTTTTAAAAAATAGACAAAAACAAGTTATCCCCCCCAAAAAGCGACAATAGCAATCGTCTTGAATGTCTGTCTATCGTTATGACACACAACCACCTAACTTCAGCTTAGTACAGATTTATACTATTACTTACTTACTTTAGTCCTTTTTGCAGATTCAATAATTTTATTTATTATTACTAGACTGACTCTAAATGGCTGGTGCTGCCCACTGGGGCTTTCTGATGCTGAGGACTGCTTTTTGGGAAAAGTAGTTTAGGGCAGGGCCTTTTGTATTCTCTGCCATAGGGAGCCTTGCCTTCCTAATCTACATTTCTAAAATGCTGTTGTGTTCTCAGTCTCTCGCCCATCAACTTTGCTAGTCCCGCCCCCAATGCCTTTGCTTATGGCCACAATAGGGCCAAAGAGAAAGGACTGGTTTTTAATACACTTTATGTTCTCTTGGCTTTACCAGAGTTGCTTAATGCGTATACTGAAAATTAAACTGACTTTGAGAGGCATCCAAATGATACAGACTCTTAACAAAAATGATTGGAGAGTGTTTCGATTTCTAAATCCCCCCCTTACCTGCATGTTTCTAATATCGATTCGTATGCATGAATCTAATGAATTTGATCCAAAAAATGAAGTAAAAATGAAATTTTGCACACCCCTGTCACTGTCTTAACTGGACTAGTGCTTTGACTCAGTTTCAAGGATCTTCCTCTGAATTTCACTTAGAATCATTATGATTGATTCTGCTAACCATGAAAACTTTTCTCTTTTGAATCTGCTCCTAAAATCACCAGCAAATCCTTCAAAGATTTGTTAATACACAATAAATTTGCTGACACCTATGTGTATATTGAGATATAGGTTATTCTGATGAAAGGAGATAAACGGTTTTCAAGGGCTGGCTTTTCTGAAGAAGTCTAGTCTTCTACAAAAATCACATCAAGCCTCTAGATACAGCGAAAATCTGGGATAATTGCACAGTTTTACATTCTTTCCATTTTGAATGAATCCTTCAAGTTTTACCTTTAAGTGGTTGTGCATTGCTTATTAAAGAGGACTTAGCATTCACAGGCCTTATGGGAGGAATAAAAGGGAATGTATTCAATTTGAGGTCAAGCTGGTGAGAAGGAACTGCTATACCTTCCCAGAAGACTGAACAACGCTGGACATATTTCAATTAAGTCTGATGTCTCTTTAAAGGCAGATGTTGATCTGTTTTCCATGAATTTTCAGTAAATGATATTAGAGCTCCCTCTGTGTAGTGCTGTTTCCCGTATTCAAACATACCGTCTCATGTGAGGTCAACATTCCCTTCTCATTCACTTTGCATTCTGCAGCTTAAATTGAATGGCATAAGGGCCACAGTTTTCAATGTGTGAATGTGTACTTTGCGGTAATTATAATAGGCACAAGTGTGTTTCCATGATTGTAAGAATAGTTTAATGCATTCCCCTAAATCAGGGGACAGCATAGAAAAAACTGTCATAGACTAACACAAGAGAGGAAAGACTGAGAGTTGTCTGACATGGCATGTTTTAGCTTTGGGAGGAGAAATTTGTTTGGCATGGAGGACCATATCAGAAATGTATTGTGAGTTGAGGGAGAGAACTGTGCTACATATCTTAATTGGATCTAATTACTTGCTTGTCAAGGCTGTGGCACATGTCAAGATACAGCTGATGGACATGCCACATTTGTGCCATGCTATTCTTATTCAGAACAAGTCAACATAAATATCCGACTTGACAAATCAACTTGTAGCTAGGGGCCCTTCCAAATAGGCCTTTAATCTGAGACCTATCTCAGTTTTACCTGGTGCTTCCAAATGATGCTTCAGGTAAAACTGAATTAATATGGAGAAAACTAAAATGCTGGGATCTGTTCTATTTCTTTTACATTCCAACATGGTTTCAGAAAAGGTTTCAGAAAAGATTAATTTCTGACATTGCAATCAACTGTTCTGGGGGTGCTTTTACGTAATCATGGTGTGGCTCGTCTATCCCTTTGGTAAATTTTAATAATACTGAATTCTACTTGGTTTTTACCTATGAAAGTGCCAATTCACACAGCATTTTATGCAGTATTTTAAGAGTGCATCTCACCATCAATATATATAGCATTTTAATTATTCTAATGATCATTAAAATGCTATATAGTATTTTAATGGTGTATTTTGTATTGTATTTTACAATCTGGTTTTTATGTATTTATTTGTTCTATATGTGAAAGACATATGGTCTAAGCACTAAATAAACTATCTATCTATTCAACTTGTAATTGGGGACCCTTCGAACAGGCCTTTAATCTGAGACCTATCTTGGTTTTACCTGAGGCATCCAAATGATGCCTCAGGTAAAACTAAATTAATCTGGAGAAGACTGAGATATCCCAGTTTGCTCCGGATTAATTAAACACCTGGAAATATCTGGATTTTAAGATAAAGTCTGGATCTTTGTAGGTTAGGGACCTGTGGGGATTGATTCCTGGGACTGCTTCTGCAGTCTCGGGGTTAAATCCCCACAGAGATCCAGGTTCTTCAGGCTCAAAGAGTCCAAAAGAAGCAGAAAAGCACCCTTCTGCTCCTCTCATCCCTCCCAACTAGGAGCCCCCGGTGGCGCAGTGGGTTAAACCCCTGTGCCGGCAGGACTGAAGACCGACAGGTCGCAGGTTTGAATCCGGGGAGAGGCGGATGAGCTCCCTCTATCAGCTCCAGCTCCTCATGCGAGGACATGAGAGAAGCTTCCCACAAGGATGATAAAAACATCAAATCATCCAGGCATCCCCTGGGCAATGTCCTTGCAGACGGCCAATTCTCTCACACCAGGAGTCACTCCTGACACGACAAAAAAAAAAAAATCCCTCCCAACTTAACTGAAGAGCCTGCTGGCTCCTGATGCACAAAAATGATGCATTAGGAGGTGAGGAGGAGGAGGCATTTCCCTCCCTGGGCCTGACACATCATTTTCACACATCAGGAGAGCTCTCTGGAGGGGCCTGCACTGCAGGAGGTGCTGGATGCCTTTCCAGGTCAACCATAAGTTGACCCGGGACTGTATCCAGCCACTCCCCCCTCGAGGGAAAGTTAAGAGTTTAGTTTGAGGGTGGGGACTCAATTCCAGGAGGAACTGGGATTTAATATCCCAGTTCCTCTTGGGATTTAATTGTGTCTGAAAGGGCCTGGGACTGCAATTCTACAGACATCTGCTCTTGGTGATTGTTAACTCTGTTTTAAAAATAATTTTAATAATTTCCTATTGCTTGTTTTACTTTAGTACACCTATTCAATCAATTGCTGTGATTAAGGATTTATTTATACCGAAGAATTATAGAATTTAAAATAATTTAAAATGCGATTAAAGACCCATCTCTTCTGACAGTCCTACCTGTCAACTTTAGACCATGAGTTTTGATTTGCAGTCTATTGCGACTATAAGTCAATTCTGTATCTGTGTTTGGTGAAAGTTCAAAAATATTTTTGTGATTTTATCTGTGTAATTTATTGTACACATTTTAGATTTGTATGCTTTTGACTTTGTTGTACCTGCCTTGAGCCATCAGTAGAGGCAGAATAACAACAACAACAATAGTTTGATAGTATATTAACTATCATGGTTCAATACTATAGAATTCTACGATTTTGTGTAATATTTAGCTTTTCCTGTCAGACAGCTGCTGTAACAACAAACTACACATTTCAGGATCCCATGGGATGGAGCTACGGCAGTTATAATGGTAGCAACTGCTATAATTCTGCAGTATTGTTTATCTCCAAGCCAACTTTATATATTGGTCCCATGGGTCAAGTCTAGTTTGAACTAGCAATTGAATTTGAGATCTTGTTATGATGTCTTCACATTTTTAACCATTTTTCAGGTGCCATGATTACTTGAAACACACATTCTATCATATTTTTTAAAAGGAACACAAAGAGCTCTTACTACACAAGTGGAATGGATTTGACATGTTACATGTTGGTTCTGTAAATTGTACAAATGACAGTTGATCCAGCCTGATGTGTACTATACCAAGCATCCACCAGCAGCTGTCAACTTGGAATACATATTTTGCTGATGACTGAAATGAATTCTTGGACTTTGTTAGAGTGAATCTCCCAAGTCAAGATAACAATCATGTGAGCCTTGCTGCTGTTAACTGGGAAAATGCTCTTGGTTTTATTTATTTATTTGTCTTATGTTCTGCCTGTCTCTCAAAATACAGCTATGAGGCTCAAAGATTCAATCGAATGGTCCACAAACAAGTGACTATTATGCTCCTCTATACAAAGGAAAAGTGGGATGTGCAGTAGGCTTGAGCCTGGATCCTTTTTTAGCCATTCCCTTCGGCCAATCCAGCTTCTCTGTTTCGTTCTGCTGCCCGAAACAGCAAGGGTCCAGCCATTACAGATTCCCATCTGAAAAGAGACCATGTGGCAGCCAATCATGGCTCCGCCTCTCCTATGTGGCATCACAGTTTAATCTTTTTGATTTTCTTGATTCTTTTTATTTAGTGGGACTGACTGGGAGTTGAGGACATGTGCACACATTTGAGGACTTAATGGAGAGTTACTACTTTTTGTCCTTCCCTTCCTCCCCTTCAGAAATAATTCTAAAAGATAATAATAATTATTAATAACTAGCTTGGGGACCCGGCGCTGCCCGGGTTATTTGAGAAAGGCATTGTTTGTCTCTCCTCCAAGTTTAGTCTAGATACAATGTCAGCTATGTTTAGTGCGTATGGGTGAGCTATAGTTCCCATATGCAAGTGTCATCATCCATGGTCAATCCTCCTCCAAACCACACCAGAATGTTGAGTTGGCCATGGGGTTTCTCTGTGCCAAGTTTGGTCTTTATTGGTAATTGGATGAGTGTCACTGTGGTATCAGAATGTGAATGAAGGTATTGCAAGTCCCATCATCCATGGTCCACCCTCCTCCAAACAGCACCAGCACCATGTATAATGGGTCATGAGGGCTCTGTGAGCCAAGTTTGGTCTTGATTGGTCATTGGATGAGGGTCACAGCAGTCTCGGGAAGTGAGTGGAGGAACTTCAAGTCCCATCATCTGTGGTCCGCCCTCCTTGATACTGGACCAGGATGTAGAGTGGGTCATGGGGGCTCTGTATGTCAAGTTTGGTCTTGATTGGTCATTGGATGAGGGTCACAGCAGTCTCGAGAAGTGAGTGGAGGTACTTCAAGTCCCATCATCTGTAGTCCGTCCTCTCCCAAACTACACCAGAATGTTGAGTTGGCCATGGGGTCTCTCTGTGCCAAGTTTGGTCTTTATTGGTAATTGGATGAGTGTCACTGTGGTCTCAGAATGTGAGTGAAGGTATTGCAAGTTCCATCATCCATGGTCCACCCTCCTCCAAACAGCACCAGGATGTAAAGTGGGTCATGAGGGCTCTGTGTGCCAAGTTTGATCTTGATTGGTCATTGGATGAGGGTTGCAGTGGTCTCAGGAAGTGAGTGGAGGAACTTCAAGTCCCATCATCCATGGTTCGTCCTCCTCCAAACTGCACCAGGATGTAGAGTGGGTCATGGGGGCTCTGTGTGCCAAGTTTGGTTTTGATCAGTCATTGGATGAGGGTCACAGCAGTCTCTGGAAGTGAGTGGAGGTACTTCAAGTCCCATCATCCATGGTCTGACCTCTTCCAAACTGCAGCAGGATGTAGAGTGGGGCATGGGGGCTCAGTGTGCCAAATTAGGTCTTTATCGGTGTTTGTTGGGAGCCACAGTGGTCTGTGGGAATTGAATGTTTGAAAGACCATAATCCATTGTCCGTCCTCCCCCCAAACCTCACCAGGACGTTAAGGGGGTCATGGGGGTTGTGTGTGCCAAGTTTGGTCTAGGTCTGTCACCCGTGCTGGCCACAGTGGCCTGTTAAAGTGGCAGCCAATCAGAAAGCTGCCACATACACCTTCCTCCGTCCTCCCTACGTCCTCCCTCCCTATGTCCGCCCTCCCTTCTCCACATACAAACATTATCTTTTATTATATATATAGATATAGATAGTAATTCCAGTAAACAAAAAGGGAAGCCTACCTTTCCTCTAGAGTAGAAAGTAGAAACAGCTTCAAAGAAGCAAAACCCAAGCGGAAAGGAGGTTGCAGGCATCAGGCAAAAGAGAGGGGATTTTTAAGGTAGTCTAGGGAGGATAGTTCCACTGAGCTCGAGGTCATTTCTCTTTCTTAAGTAGTATGGAAGGGCTTTTGTTGAATTTGATGCACTGGTCATCAGAAAGGAGGAGTTTGCAAGGCAGTGTTTGTTCCAATTTCCTTCTATTAGATTTGATACAATTAATTTAGATGCTGTATTAAATATTACATGTGTTGCATGTTATGCTCTTGCATATATTTATAACAACAAATATAAACAGCTGTTGAGGAGTGACTCACCAGAAGAATAAATCCCTACCCATTTGTTCACTGGCATTTTTTGACATGATGGTGAGAAAATGTAGCATATTTCACTAATTTGAGTGCATGGTTCTTCCTTGTCCAATCTAGACACAAGGACGATGTTTTCCTGTGGAAACTCTTTAAGCCCTATAGTTAGGCTCTGCTTCTACTCTGAAAAAATGAATCACTCCTATGAGGTCAAGAGGAAATAAATAAGACTGAATAAAGCCCTGTACCCACCTTCCTGCACAAGCATATTTTCCCACACATCCAATTATTGGCAGCCAGATATCATGCAAACCTTTTCCATCAAATATGCTGGAGAAGTTAAATATCAAACAGGCTGAAGAACCCATGGCAATTGATGAAAAAGGCAGAAAAGTGTCTGCAAATCACAAGAACTAATAGATTGTTCAACCAGCTGTGGTTTATTTCAGGTCATCCATCTTTTTATTAACTTCAGACTCCCATCATGACATCCCCTTTTCAGTCGTCTGTTTGTTTTTCCCATAGGTTTATTATCTGGTTGAGGAACAAAACAAAACACGGATATTCATGCTGGAAAATTTTAAAGGGATAATCATGGTTAAAGTGCTCTTTTTATTTGGTTGTGCAACCAAAACAAAATCTATGGAAGTGGCCTTAAGGGACTTGAATGGTGTGGCTCTGAATCATCTGGTAGAGTTTGTAGACCAAAACATTTCCATATTGTGGCATTCTTTGTCCCGCCTCCCAGCCAATCAAAGGCCAGGAAAATTCAAGTATCAAGAGCAGTGTATTTGGAATGAGAGTTGCTTCCCTTTTCTGTGCTCATGTACTCCTTAGTGAACTTTATGCTCACCACTCTTTTTTGTGAGGGGGCTGCCACCAGCTGACTGCAGTGCACATTCCGATTTTAATTTTAAAATGTGTATGTTACAATATATATTTATATGCTGTATATGAGACCGCTGGAACCATAAGAAATGCAAAGAAATCACTGTAAATAACTCATTCTCAAATTGCCTCATTTAGAAATTCAAATTGCCCCCTGTGGGGCATGTGACCATGTTGAAAACCAGGGGTCTATGGTAATTTGGGCCTAAATTACCATAGGGGACGGGCTTAGCACAGCAAATTAAACCACTGTGCTGCAGAAAAATCCTGCCTAATGCAAGTAGATAAAATAAGTACAGCTTTTAACAGGGAGGTAATAAGGTTCCTCAGCTTGGAATATGGAGTGACCGCTTCTCTTCCCCCCCCCCCCTCCCGTGACCAGAGTCGAGCACACCCTCCAAGATGCGAGAAATAAGATGAAAAAATGCCTTTACCTCTGTTTGTGTTTATCTGTCTTTGTTAATTGTATAACTGGCAATGAATGTTTGCCACATGTATGTTCTGTAAGCCACTCTGAGTCCCCTTCAGGGTGAGAAGGGTGGGGTATAAATATTGTAAAGAAATAAATATTCTGAAGTGGGCAAGTTTCATTTTGTAAGCTAATAAGCAGAGGCAACCCTGGCTGGTCCTTCAATTGGAGACCACTAATAAATATTTGGTACTGTAGTCTATATTTCATAGGAATGAACTGGCAAACCACATCTGAGTACTTCTTGGCTTAAAAAACCCATATGAAATTGATGGGGGCACAATAACAGTCAACTGGAAGGCCATACACTTATAAACATCCTTGAAAGCTGATTCGTATCTAAGGAATTATTTCTAACAAATTGAGGACAAAAATTGATTAGCTTCCACAGTGAAAGATGAAACAGGCCTGAAAGTACAATCTGCACATCAAATCAATGGTTGCTTAGAAAATTCAAGAGTGCAAAAGAAATTTAAACCCATCTAACTGTCTTGTCCTTCATATTGCGCTCCACTAGCTTCTTGTTACCTATGTTGATTACCTTTACTTATAATATATTTGCCCAGAATAAGTATAGTATTCAGTGGTCTCTCTTTGGAATTTCACAACAATAATCCAACACAGAGATTTTAGTATGCACAGGACGCAACTTTATGCATACTTATGTGAAATTTCCATTAGCTCAACATGACTTATTCCTGAGGAGAAATACAGGATGCCCTGTTAGACTTAGGACTTCATTACATGGGGCTTTTGTCCCATCCTACGACACAGCCAGAATGGACTCAGGACAGAACCTGCTGGAGCCCATCACATGATGCAGGGCTACTTCCAGCGGGGCTCTGTCCTAGTGGCCACCCGTGTTCTCATTACCTAAGCTGGGGATAGTGCTGGGGTAAGCAGGCAGCAATGGTTTTCCCCGTGTGAATGGGAAGGGGGCAAAACAGGTGATGCGAGGTGCTTAACAACAATTTTCCCTACTCCCCAATGGATTCGTCCCACTGCTCGATGGATTTCCTTACTATCCTCCGGCTTAAGGACCTCCAGGTGATGAAGTACTTACTTTCTTAGGCAAATGTTCCTTTGTACTAATTGAGAATACAGGTTTATATCTGAGAAGAAGTCAGTGGTTTCTTGAGAATCATTAGATTCTTAGATTGAGAAATCTATTGACAGCCTATTTCTGAAAGCAATAATGTGTGAGTGTAAAATGTTTCAGTAATTTTGGAATTTAATGAAAGTATATATTGACTTCCCTAATCTATATTCTTATTTAATAGGCCAACTGAGTGATGATCATATTAATGGTAGAAGACTTTTGTTCCTCATAATTTTATCTGAATCGGCATTAGCATTTTGCACCATTCATAAAGTGATAGGACTCCGATTTTGCAATTCAGTTTAGACATGAATTATTCAGCACGTTATTCAGCATGTTTCTCTTTCTACATAGGTGGAAAATGTTTCTAGATTTTAGTCACTGTTCCAGTTAAATAAGAAACTGTAATGCAATTTTCTGACCACTTATGTAGCCTAGCATGTTCTTTCAAAGGAGCTACTAGCCTTAATTTAAAGTCCAGTAACCAAAATAAACAGCATGCCTAGAAGCAACTGATGTTTCCTTTCTGGGTCTGTTTCATATTCAAAGCATGCAAAAGAGAGCCTACATATATGAAAAGCCAAAGGTTCACTCAGCAATCAGGAAGGCTTTCCTAGCATAAAGTAATGATTTCCTAAGATTTTGTCTTGACAATTTAGCGATTCCATTTCTCACGAAATAAGTGTGCTGCCTGAATTTCTGGCTGTGCTCATCATCATATAACTATCTCTCAAAATTATATCTTGGAAACTTTACTGGTTAACCATCTACCCTATGTTTGGCAGTCAAGACTTATGATTAATTCATAGTGCTTTCTTTCACTATCAATTATAATGAAATCTACAAAAAAAATCTAGAAAAATTGTATGCAAAGCTACACGAAGCAAAAGTCTGCAAACTAGACTAAAAGGGCAAAGTATCAGGGGGATTTAAAAAATATTCCTATTTCTCAGCAAGTCAGTGACTGTAATAGTGGTACAAAAGAGACAACTGATGTTGCATCTACTCTGTAGAATTAATGCGACTCAATGGGAATTGTAGTTTTACAAAGTATTTAACCTTTTCTGTCAAATCGAGCCTGCATTTCTTAATTTGGAATGCAATAGCAATGGACTATAAAATTAACATGACTTAATATTAATTTTTTAAAGATGTGTCTTCTTCATCTGGAAAACACATCATTGCAGGTTTGGACTATAAGAAGTGTACATTTGTGCTCTTGGTTTTACTTCCAAATGGGAGAATCATAGATAGATGCATTCCTCGGGGGCTCTAATGTTAGCTGCTGGTTCTGGGTGTATATGTTTTAGCAGTAGCATTTCATCAAAAAACTATCTCTCCAGATGACTAAGAGAACTTTTTAATAGGTAAAATCAGTGTTGATTATATACTACAAGTGACTATTATAGGCATGTGTGGGCAGAAAGGTTAATACAGTTTTTGAGTAGCAACTTTTCTGAACTTACTTGCAAGTCTATGTTTCTGAATACATATTCTCTTTCTCTCTCTCCTTCGCCTTCTTTGTGAAAATAGAGATACCTGTTACCCTGGATATCCTAAATATGCTTTACAGTCATCTTAATGCAAAGTACATAGTAAAGCAGCCAACACTTTCTGCCACTTTATTGATCCACAGAATGGGATATATGAGACACTTTCAACCATCTTAACAAAATCAATATTTAAGCAGTCAGAAGTTTAATATTAACACGAAGTTCTGCACTTGCAGTTTTGCTAAGAGAAATGCATTTACAACACCATCTGTATCTTGTTAGACCTTGGCATGACATTAAACACTGATTTTCCAGAACAAAATGCATGCAGTTTGGAAAGCAGGGAAATGTATGAACCATATGTAATAAGTGGCAACAACTTATCTCCTGTTTTTGTCTTCCAACGACTATTGTCAAATCTGAACTTGTCACCACATGACCTTACCCACATTTCTATGACCATTCATGTGAGCAGTCTGTCTATAAATGTCTGTTTCTAGTCTCTTTACTCCATGCATCTGGAGTATATCTGGACTCAGGGTGCATATATTTTCATTTAAAAATATTAAAAAATTACTATATTCTCTCCAGGCTAAATTCTTCAAATATCTGGTGCTTGGTAATCTACAGGGCCATAGCCAGGGAAAAAAAAGAAGGGGGGGGGGCAGGTTTGAAACTTTTTTTTTATTTTGGAAAATCATGAAAAGTAGTTCCATAACACAAAATAATTTAAATAGTATGGTTCATTCTATATTTTTATATAGACATAATTAAATCAATTTTCTATTTTAGTTACAAAGTTTCAAGGCTTAAAATAACTGAAAATAACTGTGAACTGGTAATTTATCATTACAAAAGAATACCACAATGTCTGTTGGAAACACTTGAAAACTGTGCCAATACACTTTGACAGAAATCAAGTTCCATTGACAAACTTCGATGGACACTCAAGAGTGCAAGTCCAATCAGTCCTTCTTGCCCCATTGTGCTTCTTAGGTATATTTTCAAATGTTTGAGTGTTGAAAATGACCTATATATTGCTACTGCAATGGGAACCCTACTATCTGTAAAACAGGATTGGGGAAGCAAGGAGGGAAAGGCCTAACTCCGCATTAGGAAACTGCCTCCTATCTCATGCTGAAGCAAAGAGCACAGCAGAGGGGCAGAGCAGTCTTAAATAGCCTGTAGTTCTGCCACTTTCAACCACCCCCAAAAAGTCTGGTATCCTTCATGAGGGCCTTCAAATCCCACCCCCATGCCTTAGGCTTTGCCTGCCAGTTATGGGTAGGTTACCTTAGTTGCTTCCACTATATCAGCTATTGCTGCAAGCAATGACAGTGTGAATAAATTGTCAAAATTTAAGATAGTGCTTGCAGTTCTGGAGGGACTTGTTTAATTTTTTCTTCTCATAGACTTAGCATGGAGATTTGGATAACTAGTTAAAATTCATGAGTAAACCAGGATTTTTAAAAACCTGAAAAAATTCAAGGGTGGGGGTTGAACCCCTAACTCATCCCTTGGCTACAGCCCTGGCAATCTATGTACATTTTGCAGATTTTCGACTTCTTTTTATTCCCTATATTGTGATGAGAGAATCAATACAGCCTGTGGGCCAATTAGTTTTCAAGTTCAAAACAAATCCTCACATTTTAACCAAAAATAACCTCATGTTGATGTTCTAGTTTTAAAATAATTCTGTTTTCTACTAGAGTGTCACCTTCCAGCTCTTATAGGAATTTATTACTTGATTAAACATGAGCTAAGGCCAAGCAAGTCAAGCCAACACATTGTCCCCATGGAGTAAATGTATATAATTTATAGCACAGTAGCAAGACATTATTCTTAAACAACAATGAGGAAACAAGCCAAAACAAAAAGTCATCTTCACTTACTTGTTAGCTGTGCAGATCTTATAGCACATTTGAACATGCAGCTGCTTTGTATCTTATATCATCCATCTGTTTTTAGTGAACAGCCAGGGCACAAATAAAATAAATAAGCAACCTTAGATCCTTCTTGTCATGTACTGCTTAAGCCACCCTATAACAGAATATCTTGTTTTCCTTGCGCATTTATTTCACTTATTTCTGTTGAAATTAATTTTGTCGGTATTGGTACATTTCTAGTAAATCTATTAATGTAATCTTTAATTCTAATGCTAATTACTTACGACTGCAGGTATCACTGAAGATTTGGTGATCAAGTCCAAATGTATAATGACTGGCCTGCCAGTCTTGAGCTCTCTCACCTTAAAAGCAGTGTTGTAGCCCTGATTCAATCTCAGAAAAACAACAGCAACAACTCTGATTAGGAAAATTTATTCCTGCCGATTTGAAGCTGTAATATCCTGCAACACAAATCCTGTTAACAAAAACTAATCACCACTTTAACACCAGTAATTATAGAAGACAATTTTCTGCAACAAGTTCTCGATCAGCAAAGCAAATTGTCTGAGACACAGTCATGTTACCATGCATAAAATGAGTTTGTTATTTTTATTACATAACCTGCACATTTTGGGAAAATGTAATCTGTGAGTAGCTTAGAAGGGCGACCACCCAAAGCCAAATAAATCCATTGAAAAGGGGTGGGAAACTCTCAATATGCTGATACTTTCATAAAGGATAATTGCTGATTCATGTTGCAAAGATAAACTATAGCTGATAAAACAATAGCCATAACATTCCAACTAGAATACACTCATTGAAGCCATTATTTTATGGTGAGCTAAATCCAACAGACTCACCAAGATGCCATCTACACTGGCATACAATTCAGTTTCAGAATGCCATTTAACTGCATCGTACTGGATTATATAAATCTACACTGTCACATATGTAGTTCAATGCAAATAAACAGTGTTCTGAAACTGTTTTATATGGCAGGTGGGGCCTGAGTCCATTTTAGTTAAAAGTAGCAATGAGATTCAGGCTAAACTTTAGAATCCTCCTTTCACTGGTGAAAGGGCTTTGCTCACAGGAGGTATCTCCAATCCATATTCCCATATCCCTATCCTCCTGGGCCATCTAATATACGACCTCATCAAATGGCCCAAAATTCGGTGGCAATCACCAGTTTTTCTACATAGCCTGTTGACTCCTGTCCCATGACATACATCTACTTCCAGCCTGGCTCTGTAGTAAAACCGAAAGGGAACTAGCATATGCTGCCACGGTGACAATATGGGAAGCTTCCCGCGTTGCATTTTAGCAACAACAGGGGAAGCTGGGCAGCGGATGAACTTAGGGATAATGTTGGACAAAGGGTTCTACACTGCCATATAATCCAGTTCAAAGCAGGTAATCTGTATTTTATATGGCAGTGTAGATGGGGCCTCTGTTAACTCTTTGTGTGGAGAGTAGGAATCTTCCTATCCCTGTACACTCAGGGCCCTTCCACACAGTCATATAACCCAGAATATCATGGCAGATAACTCACAATATCTGCTTTGAACTGGGTGATCTGAGTCCACACTGCCATATAATCCAGTTCAATTTTATACAGCTGTGGGAAGGGGCCTCAGGCAAAAGCAAAGTGCTGCAGTCCCTCATAGCTTGTGTGTTCTTCTTCATTAATAGAATTTGCCATCTTGACTCTACTCTGATGTTGCTTGGCCACAATTCCCAGTTTTCAACCCATTGGCTGCCCCAAGAATATGGAATGACCTCCTGGAAGAGCTTCAACAGCTAGAACAGCTGTCAGAATACAAGACACAATCAAGGACCCATCTCTTCCAGTAGGCCAACCTTGTCAATTTTAAATTGTGAATTTAAAAATGCATTTCATCAGTGAATTTTATGTTGAATTTTAGCTGCATATCTTATTGCATGTCTTTTAGTAGTGTTTTATCTCTTATTTTAATGATGTTGTATCTTGCCTCAAGCCACAGGGAGAGGCAGGTAATAAACTCATCATCATCATCATCAAAAAAGTCATGACATCTAGATATGTATATGTATATATCATATTATTAAACTGCTTTGAAATGTATTTAAAGCCCACTATTTATACTGATATAGGTGAAAGAAGGATGAAATAGCTAATACTGGAGACTTCATTGGAGGTCAGAAAAATCAATATTGGGCTCAGGTAACATGAACATATCAGTACTACTTCTCTAGATGCTCTTGGAAAAGGAGTTCCTTGTAGTTTCAGTTGGAAGACTGATTGACACATCAGAATTTGTTCCAATCAAATCTTAGAATAGTCAGCTTATCATATGGAAAAATGGAAGAATAATTACTGCTTATTAGGGGACAAGTCAGATGGACATATTGATAGTGAAAGAAAACAGGAATAATTGTTTGGGGTTTTTTTTTAATCTGAGGAATGTGTTGCTAACAGTAGGTTTTTTCTGCCTTACAACTCATTCTTTCAGATTCAGCAAGGGGAAATGTCATCTTACCAGTGGTTGTGTTCATTCCCATGACATCACACCAACGCAAACTGTGAATCCAGGCAGCAGCAGTCTGTCTTACATGAAATGAAACAACACTGGGATGGAGCACCACAGTCTGGTTGGATTTTCTTATTATGTGTTACTTCTAAAACTGCATTTCAGTACATAATCAGAGATAATAATGTTAAATCACATATTTCCATTTCCCGTGTTCTGCTGGCAGAATAAATCCCCAAACCAAACCTCAGCATTAGGGCTTATTTTACCTCTTGATCTTTTTAGCTTTCTTTAAAGCCAAGAGAAATTGAGGGGGGATAGAAACCTCCATTGTGCTTAATCCAAACTACAATGGTTTAAAATGAAAAGCTGAACAGTAAGCTAGACATTTATGGTCCAAAATAAACTGGATATTTATGTTAGTCATAGGGTACAATTGTTTAGGGAATGAATCAGCTAGCACATTGGAAATTCACTGGAAGGATATGGCAGAACCTTCTATAGGTTATAGCTTAATAAGTCTCAAATGATTCAACTTTTAAACTTTTAAAAAAGTCATTGTCGCCAAGATTAGCCAAGATGAAGAGAATGCTCAAATGATCATCTTTGATATATCAGAGGCGGCCCTAGGTAATTTTCAATGGTAAACAAACAGTATTTTGGTTCCCCCCCCCCCCCCAACCAATCACTGATATATATTTTCTGTTCATCATGGGAGTTCTGTGTGCCATATTTGGTTCAATTCCATCTTTGGTGGAGTTCAGAATGCTCTTTGATTGTAGGTGAACTATACATCCCAGTAACTACAACTCGCATATGTCAAGGTCTATTTCCCCCCAAGAGTGCCTCAAGAACGCCCCTGGGCAAAATCAACTATACTGCAAATGCTTACTTTGTGTAATGGGTTGAGCCGCCACTGGATGTACTGGTATGGATGGTATGTGATGCCTGCACTGTTAAAATCTCAATTAACTAGCTACGAATAGCTAGTTAATTGTAATGAATTATAGATAGATAGATAGATAGATAGATAGATAGATGATAGATAGATATTGCAACAACCAAAGGATATCTAAATTACATTATGATTGTAATTCGTCAATGGCCTAAAGTCTGCTGTCTATTTCAACTAGACTAGATTTGATGGGTCAGAGGAATTTACCAGTACTGAACAATTGATTCAATAGGTCTACTTTAGTTGGGACTAACAAAGGGATACTTTCATTCTTTTTTCAGTAAAACCAGAAATGTTAGTCACATTTATAGTATCAGAAGTGTGAGCTCACTAAATAATAATAATAATAATAATAATAATAATAATAATAATAATAATGGAGTGGCTTAATGGAGGAGATAAATCATGTGTTGAAGTGTTGGCTTGTGCTATCCTCCAGTTCTGCTGTGGTGTTGCAAAAACAATGTTGCTCATAGCAGAGTATGTTTGTAAGTCACTTTGATGAACTGCAGCATTTCCAGAAAAATGTATCATTGAATTGTTGCCAAGACTGTGAACTGCTCTGAGTCCCCTTGGGGGTTGAGAAGGGCAGTATACAAATATCACATATAAATAAATATCAGGCCACCTCTCAAGCACTGTCGTATTGGCACACAGCCTTCCTCCACTTCCAATTTTCCTAAAACAAGACTAATGTTGCAGAGATTAGAGAATATTTTTCTCTTTCTTTCAATTCTGATTTTCATTTGCTTTTACATTTTGCTTAGTTTTACTGGTTTTCTTCTCTCCAAATCCCCAGTGTTTTGTTTATCAATATTCTGTGTGTGCGAGTTGTTAGATAGAAATGCCTCAGCATTGAATCTCTGTGAAAATACATTTATTTATTTATTTATTTATTTATTTATTTATTTACAGCATTTATATTCCGACCTTCTCACTACTGCAGGGTACTCAGGGCAGATTACAATGTACATATACATGGCAAACATTCAATGCCATAGACACACACCATATATGTGCGTGCGTTGTGTGTGTGAACATAGAATTCATGCATTGACCATTGACTTTTAAGAAAGTTGTAATGTTTAGCATTTTTTTAGTAGTAGAGATGAATATCTCATAGAAGTATTTTGATATAAAAGAGAAAGAAAGAGAGAAGAAATTTGGTAGAACTTTTCCCCCCTCTTCAATATTTCCTAAACTCAGTGAATAAATACGATTTTTTCTATCTAAACTAGTAATTTTGTGTATTCCTCTGCACTGATAATCTTTGCCACCTTGTTGCTTGGACACACCCTTTTGATCACACTCTGATGTTACTTGGCTACAGGTGTCCCAGTTTTCATCGGCGAAATGCTTGCATTACAGGCTTTTAAATGGCGGTGCAATTTCTTTTCACAATCATCTTAGTATACAGTTTGATCAAGAGCATTGAAATTTCTTCAGCTAAACATTTCCCTGTAAATTATAACAAATAAGCATCATTTCACTGTCCACTGCCTTGGCCGTTTATGAAGTCATGAGATTTTTACCGAGCCAGAGCAAAGCTACGTATTCCCAACGCTTTTCAGCATTCATTCCCACTTTCAACAATTGAGGGAGGGAGGGAGGGAGACTCTGACTGTCCAAGCTGATCAGGCAGACAGACTCTCTCCGCATATCTGCTGACAAAAAGGTCACTTTGCTAGCTTTTATTATTCAGCTTCCACTCCAGATCTTGATTTTTAACTTGACACAAATAAGTCACATTGTGCTTGCCAGATCTCCAAGGTTGCCAAGCTGTTTTTGGATTATTGGGGATAATTTATTTTGAAGGCAGCCTGCTGAGTCTCTTTCCATGCATGGAAAGTATTGTAATGCTGTTTTGACTGACACCCACAGGAAAGAGCCACCACACCTTCCATTCACTCACGCTCAATTGGAGAAATGTAGGAAGTGGAGATATTAATTTCCCTCACTGCTTTAGCAATTGTAGTTTACCTTTTGGTTTTGACAGCATTAAACTAGCCCACTACTTAGAGCACCCACAGTCTCTTGTAGTTAACAAAAATGCTTGCCAATTAATCATTGCTATAACCAACCAATAATGAAAGCAGGTGCCATACCAGCTATTACATAAAATGCAGGGGTAAAGGACTGTTCATATCTCACAGATTGCCTCCTACCCTTTCCGTTTGCTTCCTACCTTTTGAGTTAGCTTGCTTCCTGCTGGCGCCATGAACAATGCTGTACTTTGGCCAATGTTCAATTAAGATTCAGCTGGTATTTTGATCAGTTTATGTATGGATGACTACCTTGATCTTTGCTGTGAGCTTGGAAAATGTCCTGAACTGTCCATGCTCAGGAATAATTTGTGGCCAGGTCTTTCATAAGGCTAAGTATAGGGGCAGCTTTGCACATAAGGTAGCTAAATGGACTACCCCTCAAAATGTGCATTACGTATTCTGTCCATATGTGTTTGTTTTCATCATTTGTGGCACACTTCATGGTGTGCCACAAAATGGTTGAATTAAAATGGTTGAATGTTTGGTCATGCAGAATGTATTATTATGTGATAAATCAAATTAAGACATTATTCCTGGTATAACTATTGTGGGGAGTGGGGGCATGAACTATTCCTGCTCACCTACTTTTGATGAATGTTTGTTGATTATGCCAAAAGGGCTTGAAAAGTTGTGCCAAGAGTCTGAATGCTATGGAATAGAGTAGAGTACAACTATTTAATGTGTTATTGAACAGTGTGTGAATGCTAGTGAGTTAGTGGTTACTCATTACAGCAGGCATGGGCAAACTTTGGCCCTCCAGGTATTTTGGACTTAAACTCACCAGCTGTTAAGAATTGTGGGAGTTGAAGTCTAAAGTACCTGAAGGGTCGAAGTTTTCCCATGCCTGAATTACAGTCAAAAGGATTTCAATAATCAAGGCTGGCTCTACACTGCCAAATAATCTAGTTTGAGCAACAGTTTCAGAGACCTATGTACTATATGCTGGTACAGCCGAACATCGAAAATATATTTTTAGATTAAAACTCCCAAAATTCTTAGCCTTATATAGTTACTGCCTATGATGGTTGGAGATTCTGGGATTTTTAGTCCAACAAAAGAGAGATGTTCTAGTTATTACTGATATGTTATCTGTGTTCACCAGGCTGTAAACATTAATATTAAATTAAAATTAGAACTTTTTATTTGGGGATTTATGCCATGGGACATTACTTAAGTATGTAATCATGACAGCAAGACTGTTGTATGTATAAAGATGGAAGAATTCAGTATTATCTACTAGAGAGAAATGGCTGTTAGCATTACTTGATTTGTCTAAAATGGATAAATGATTTGAGTATAGAAAAATCATTTGTGTCATTTAAAAAAAATCCGAAATCACTTATGGCCTTTGGTGAATTTCTGTATCTCCAGTATATTGGAACTCATTTACAATGCTGATTGGACCTTAGCCCAGAAAGACTTGCATTTATACCGTGATTCCTAAGTATTGCTGTTGGACTTTACAGTTTCAAGGCTCTTAAGAGCTGAATTACATCATCTTCTTGGAACCACTGCTGTAAGTATATCTTTAGTGTTGGTGAGCTGTGCTATACGTTTAAGCCCCAGTATCCATTGGAAGTATGTTCTAAGGCAACTGTGGATATCTGAAACCATGGATAATAGCAAACCTTATATTTTAACTATGCTTGTGTCAGAAGCATATCATAGAATTACACTGGAGTAGCTAAAAAGACCTGCAAAAACTTTGGGTCAGGGGAGATATTTCTTGAAGTATGAGTAAGTGAAACAAAGGAGACCAACAATAGTCTTATCACACTAAAGGAAAAATATACTTAAAATCTGGTTTCTGCCTCCTGTAGAATTCTGGGGTTTGTAGTTTAGTGAGGCTGTTAAAGGCTCCTCCATAAACTACAAACCCCAGAATTCTGCAGGAAGCAGCAACCAGATTTTAAGCATCTTTTTCCTCTAATGTGATGAAGTGGCAAATTCACTGACCAGCAGATTGTAGTGCACTTAAGTCCCTGTTTACGGGGAAAAAACCATAATTTTGGAGGACATATAACATGCGTACCCTGTGTACCCATAAAGGACATGAAATTATCTAATGTGTAAAATAAATATTTCTCTAAAACACATATTATACTTTCTATTGTTTATTTTACAAATGAGATAATCCCATATTCTTTATGGGTACACATATGACATGTCCTCCAAAATTAACCCCCCCCCCCACACACACACACGAAGTATTTCCATAAAGTGTTATTGATTGAGGAAAAGAAGTAGCAAGTATATGTCACATAGCTAAAAAAATATCAAAATAACCCTTGCAATTTTTGGCTCATTTATAAAGAAAAAAGAGACAGAAAAAGAAAAAAAATATTCAGAAAATGTGCGGCTGTGAGAGTTACATTATTCATACTTGCAGTCACTATTGTATGTATATTCTCTAGGAGGAAATTGTAAGCAATATATGATACTCTAAGAAATACAGAATGCTGTCAAACAACTATTCAAACAAGCTGCTTTGTGGAGAGAAAAAGTGGGATATAAATATAAATAAAAATAATAACTGTTTGCTTTTTATCTCACAGGTAAAAGTGAGCATACATGCCGTCTAGCACTATCAGTGTGGGGCTAGACGAGCAAAACTTGTTACTGAAGAGGAAGAAGAGGTTGAAGCAGTTTCTTTTGTTCAAAACTACTGGGAAAGGGGAGAGTCTGCTCTCCTCTTGTCTCTATTCCACTGAATTAACTGAATGAAAAATTCAATTTTTATGCTGAACCCAGTTTGCAGGAATTGTAATAAACTGAGTACAAAGAAGGAAAGTGAGAGGAAGCAAAAGAGCTGGGACATTTTAAAGGCAGTAAAAAAAGTGGGATAGTATAGGATTAGTTAGAACACTTGTTGGATATGTTGTAAATGACCACTACCTCCATTTGTTTAAGAAATTAAAAAAGAAATTAATAGTTTCCCCCACCCTTATAGTCCTGGGCTACAATCATGGCTATTTTCAAAGTAGCCGGAGGGTAATTTTTGGCTCCCCCATTAGCAACACAACATCTTGGTATTTCACAGCTGGATCCTGCTACTTGCATGATGTAGTGAGAGGTGGTAAATCAGGAGAACAGACTTGTAGCCCACAAGGAAAATGGTTCACTTCTTTTCAGGCTGCTCCGAGTTAGGAAAATATCTGCTTTCTCTGTCACTGCTGTTATAGAATTACAGATAACTGAAATGGGAGATGTATAGATTTCCATACTGAAACTTTGTTGAATGTTGTAAAAATGGAAGGCAGCCAAACAAAAAAAAAGTGATGATTAAAGACCAACACCTGGCGAAAACACAGTACTGTCTTAAGATGAAGATGATTGCTACCTTGAAGAAAGCTAACGTTGATCTTTTGTCTCCCTAACCCCAAGGAGGGAAGATGTTATACTTGTGTTGCTGATGAATGTGTGAAACAGCTTCTAGCCTCCTAGACAAGAGTTCATTTCCTCTGCCACATTCACTTGTCAGTGGGGCTTCTTATCTTGGCCTTTCAGACTAGCTTGCCTTTCCTGAGTAACCAGAATGTCAGAAATATGTCTGACAGACACTTCCTGAACATACTCTGAGTCCATGTAACTGTTGACTTGCTGCTCCCTCACCCCAGGCTGACCTGCTGGCAGGAGTCAAAGTGATGGATTATATCAAAGGAGTTGTCAACACAATTTAAGTCCAAGGGTAGGAAGCCTTTCCCCCTCCCCTGCTGACATTTCTTGGGTTGCTTACATACTTCTGCTGATGGCCCATTAGTTAGACCAAAGGGTCTCAGGTGGATTAAGATAACACAACTCTTGCAGGCAGCATATCAGAACATAAAATATGGGTATTCACCACCATTAATACTGCTGCTGAATAAGACAGCAAATTTCTGTGTGCTGTTACAGTTGTAAGTCAGATATACCAGATATACAGGCCTTGTGTCTCAGTTCTCAGTGTCTGGATTCAAGCACAGCATGACATTGGCAAAGGGAGAAACAAGATGCAATCATACATCATCAAACTAGAGGATGATGCCCACTTAAAAAGGACAGGCTTTCTGTGGGACCATTTCTAGACAGTGTCTGTGTCTGATAAGGCCAATGTAATATACATCAGCTAGTAAGGAGCTCTTATTTATATCCATCAGAAGGAAATCAGTGGGTAACATTGATCATAGCATCTGCTAAAGAGGGGATCTGCCTTATTAAAACAGATTTAGGCAAAAAAAATCAGCTTACTGTGCCGATGAAAAGAAGTACATCATGAAACTATTTGCTATTTAGAAAATGTACGTCAGTTCTCAGCAATAAGGAGGAATCAAGGCAGCAATAATGTCTCAGCAATAAGGAGGAATCAAGGCAGGCAGCATCCTGATTTAGTTTCATTCCTCCTGCAAAAGACAAATGGTTGTTCTACACAGACTGATAATGCAGAATAGCCCTGCATGGTGACCTGATTGGGACTTCCTCAATCACCTCAGAGACAACAAGGAGTGTTGGTAGCCCAGCCACACCAAACATGGTTGGTTCTGCTGGGCAGCCACCTTACAGGACCTCCTCACTCCCATATTGTGGCTGTCATCAGCTGTGACAACCCCATCTACCTTCTTGTGGATGTATGGGATGATGTCAGCCAAAACACCTCCTTTATTTATTTATTTACAATATTTATATGCCGCCTTTCTCTCCTTGCTTAGGAGGTTGAGCCCCCTCCCATTCCACTGAATGAGCAGACACTCAAGTTAGTGTCAACAAAAGGCCCACACAAAGGTAGGCCGGGGTGTGGTGGCTGACAACACTACAACACAGAGGAAGCAGATGATAGGGGATTGTCATCCCATATCCTTGGGTCGTCTGAGCCTGGGGAATGCAGAATAGAGTCAAGACAACTACTGCCAGTTCAAGTTAGGAACCACGCAGCAGTTTTGACTGGTCCTAACTTGAGTGAAGACACCTGAATCCTGATAGAGGATTTTGGTTTTGTCCTGAATTTGCTTAACCTTGGGAAAATCCATGTTAGTAGTATTGTCCTGAATTGATCTGGACAATCTGTGGGGCAGATTCGCATACACACTCACTAAGCAGTCAGTGTAAATGTACTCTTTGATACCATCAGTGAGGTTTTCCACTCTACATAGTTATAGTTCCAGGATTCTACTTTATCTGTCCTGGTTTTAGTAATAATAATAATAATAATAATAATAATAATAATAATAATAATAATATATTTATACCCCATCACCATCTCCCCAAGGGGACTCAGGGCAGCTTACGTGAGGCCAAGCCCAACAATACAGCAAAGCAAATATACAACATAAATACATACAGTAAAATATACTGGAAATAAAAAATAAAACACAAAACAATATAAATGAATACACCAAACAATATAAAATCACAGTAATCACAGTGGGCAGGGCGAGTTGCAAAGATTAAAAGTTTAAAGCACTGGATAAGCAAGCCATGTAGTATATCTAGAAGAGGATCAGAGGGACGAAAGTAAGGTTTAAGTGCATTAGAAGATAGAATAAAGTTTAACCTGTGGAATATTGGAATTTGCAGTTTAGGGCTAGACAGATCCATAGATCAGGAACACCAGAGGCTGACAATTCTGATGGCAATGGGGAAGTGAATCCACTTGGGTTTTATTCTAAACTACAATGGCCAGTGCTAAATTTGTTTGGGGGATAGAGCTAAGAACCTTGGACAGCTCTTTTGAAGCTGGAACTAAAACTTAAGATAGGATTGTCTTTTTAAAATTCCATGCATGCCTTCAGCATTCTTCATAAAAAGACCTGTCCCAAATTTTTAAATCTGTACCTATAGATGCATATCTATATTAATTTTCATAGAATCATAGAATCAAAGAGTTGGAAGAGACCTCATGGGCCATTCAGTCCAACCCCCTGCCAAGAAGCAGGAATATTGCATTCAAAGCACCCCTGACAGATGGCTATCCAGCCTCTGTTTAAAAGCTTCCAAAGAAGGAGCCTCCACCACTCATTTTGTACTCATTCAGTGCTTTAGCAGATTTATGGGGGAGAGGGCTACAGAGAAGTCCTCAGAACATTTCTTCATAAAAAAGGTCTATTCTCTTTCATGTCACAGTTTTGGATCTCTTTGACTTTACTGACTCCCCATCATGACATGAACACACCCCATTTCCTGCTAGTGTATGTATCTGGGCTGAAACTATCAATGTTCTGGTGTATGTTTGCTTTCTTCTGAAAGTATGGCTTCCCATCTTTACCTAAATGATTTCTTCCTGTTTTTCTTTTTCTTTTTCTGAGCTCTGACATGCTACACAACTTCAGTACAGGTTGAGTTTTCCTTATCTGAAATCCCAAGCTTCAACACGTTTTGTCACCAACTTCCCACTTCTGCCTTTGGGGAAAGGAGGCTAGTAGCATGTCCAGGTTCCACCACATTTTCTTCAAGGACCACTTATAAAGCCAGAGGGTTAACTGCGCTTTTACAATGCCCTTTTAAAAAAGGAGACATCCCAGATGCTTCCATGTTTGCCTTCTACCCAACCAATGGTGTGGAAACAGCCATGAGGGCAGATCAACCTCATTGGCTGCCACATGTGTTCAGTCCAGAGAAAATGAGATACACTCACAGGGAATGGCCAATGGAAGGATTTCCCCTCCCTTCATTGCTTCTTTGGTAAAAGGGTAGAAAATGCACCAACAGCCCTTAAAGAAAAACCCAGTGGGTGCTGAACATATGACTAGCCCCCTTTCTCCACACCCATCCTTCACGAAGTACATATAAATACACATATTCCAAAATCTGAAAAAGTCTTATATCAAGCATTCTGGATAAGGGAGATTTAGCCTGAACCATGATTCTACTTTATCTCACATGTCTGCATCTCATGGAATCCTGGAAATTCCACTTTAGGGAATTTAGTTTCTTCCAAAAACTACAAACCTCAGGATTCCATGAGTTGCAGCCACTGCCGTCAAAGTGGAATAATGTATTTTCCCATTTAGTTTCGACATACATTTTAAGAACTGAAACATTGCACATGTGTCTTTGTAATGCATATATACTTAGCTCTTTATACTGCATTTGTGGAACACTTTATCTCTACTGTCACAGAAATGGTCAAGTAGCTGTGATAGTCCATTATGGAAAAAATTAATCAAACTCCACAGGACAGTAACACATTTGTTAAGGCCAAACAAGCTCTTATAAATGACTGTGCAAGCTTTAAAGTCCATAGAGGAGCCACACAATAACAAAACCAGAACAACATCGAAAGGAGAACCAGTGAGTCATTTTTCTGGGAAGTGTATGTTGTATTTTAATTATGATTGCTATATTTTGAAATGATTTTACAAGATTTAAATAATTTCATGACATTTTAACATAACTTGTTTTATTGTAACTTTATTTATTATGCATTTTAATTTGTTCTTTTTGTTAGGATAGGATAAAGGCAGGAAACAATGTAACTAACCAAGGAAACAAACATTTTGTATGTTCTGTTGTTTAAGAAAACAGTTTTTCCACAACTAACAATTGGCTGCTTTTATGTGACAGTCCAGATCAGCTGCCTGAAGCAACCATTTCACACTGCTTTCTGACAAGGCTGGCCTGACAAGGACCAGTGATTCCCACTCCAGTTTTTCTGCACGACACCAAAGGAAAACGGGGTTTTCAAGTACTGATTTACAAAATAAAAAGAAAACGAATTGTATGAAGGAAAGTTCAGGGTCATGGTGGAAGGCTTACTGTTCAACAGCCATGTGGCAGAGAAAACAAGTTCTTGGGATTATTAGGAAAGGGATTTTGAAAACTGCCAGTATAATAATGCCTTTAAATAAACCTATGGTACACACAGCTGCGTTTGAAATACTGTGTACACTTCTGGTTCCTGAAGCTCTTAAGAACGCTGAAAGGGTGAAGGAAAGGGCAGCTCAAATGATGAGTTAGAAGCCTCTTCAGTGTAAATGGAATCTAAAATTCTGGGACTTTTTCATTGTGAAGGAGATGAGAAGGAGGAATTGAAAGGAGCTGAACAAAAGTATGCAATATATTCTGATAGTATGGAATTCGCTGCTATGGGATATGATAATGTCAGGGATGGACAAATCTGTTAACTTTGGTATATCTTGGCTGTCACTTTTTCAGAATCTTAAAATAATTTTGTCCTATTTTTACATCAACTTACATTTTTTAAAAATGCCTGGAAATTATGAAAATATGTATGCACCTCAGAGCATATTTCTCCAGTTGTATACATTACTATATATAGTTCTGCTTGTTATACATATCTCTGTGAGAGTTTTTGCACATTTTAGCATTTTATCTTCATAACTATCTCTAATGTATATGAAGGGTGAAAATGTATTCACAACTATGCTTGAGTTTGTGTATTGATTTGGAAATTGTAATTAGTAGGTTTTGCATTAAAATACACATTAAGGAATCTCCTATTCCCTAAATGTTTGCCCTTACCTAGACAGCTTTAGAAACAAATTAGACACATAAATGGAGAAGAGATCTACTCCTTATTATTTGCCTTCTAAAGTACCTGTGAATGAGGAGGGACATTGGATAGCTCAGTGCAGTGTTGTAATTGAGCCATATACCAGCCCTGTCCCTTACAGTGGTTCTGCATAGACACTTAACCCTAGGGTCTATCCAGAGCATCAAACTATGGATTGACCTCGGGATGATTCCTACTGTCAGCCCCTGAGCCACTGTGAAAGCAGGAGGGAGTTCTTATCACTAGTTTCCAGTTCACTGTGGTGGTGGATAAGAGTCCTCACTCTCCAGTGGTGCCAAATCCAGTTAAGCATCACTGGATGACCACCTTACTGTGCCCTTCCATTTCACATTGTAGTAGAAGCTTCTAGATTCAACATAGTTGATGGCTGTCTTGTTGCCTTGAGTGACATTGGCCAGGATATCAGTGCAATGGGGGAGAAAGGAGGGGAATTGATTAATTTCCCCCTCCTTTTTCCTTCCCTTCTTTGATCATCTTTGCACACAGTCAACATCACTCCAGGCAACGAGTGATGGCCACTAGCCATGTCATGCCTGGAGGCTACAGCAACAGTGAGAACTGGAGGGGCACAATAGATCCAGCACATGTTAGGGAATACAGGATGACCATGGAAACAGTTGCAGCTGGTTCCATCTTGGAACCAGCTCACTGTTTGCATTTTCTGAAATTATTGGGGAAAATTCAGAGCAACCCACAACTTTTATTTATGTTCAAGGCCATAGTAATCATATTTACTGAAATCAGCTCCATGTATTATGCAGCTGCAATGGAGCTGATTCCCCCTTCCCTCCAAATTTGGATAAAATATCCATGTAAATGTGCCTATGAGAGCAAAGTCACAGTGGAAATTTGAAAGTCTCAGGGAAAATTCAGAGCAAAGATCTTGGAGCCTTCGTGGACAACAAGTTGAACATGAGCCAACAGTGTGATGCAACAGCAGCTTTAAAAGCCAATGGGATTTTGGGCTGCATCAAAATGAATATAGTGTCTAGATTAAGGGAAGTTATTGTGCCTCTCTATTCTGCTTTGGTTAGATGTCACCTGGAATACTGTGTTCAATTCTGAGCACCACCATTCAAAAGAGATACTGACAAGCTGGAAAGTGTCCAGAGGGTGGTGACTAAAGTCGGAAGACTATGTGCTTTGAGGAGCGACTTTAAGACTGGTGTTATTTAGCCTGCAGAAGAGAAGGTTGAGAGGAGACATGTATAAATATGTGAAAGGGTGTCAAAAAGAAGAGGGAGCAGGCTTATTTTCTGCTGCCCTGGAAATCAGGACTCAGAGCAATGGGTTCAAATTACAGGAAAGGAGCTTCCACCTGACTGTAAGAGCTGTTCAACAGTGGAGCTCTCTGCCTCATAGTGTGGTGGAAGCTCCATCCTTGGAAGCTTTTAAACAGAGGCTGGATGATCTGTCCATCTGTACCTCCCACTTTGATTGTGCTTTTCCTGCATGGCAGGAGATAGGACTAGATGTCTCATGTCTCTTCCAACTTTATTATTCTATGATTCTAACCCAATCAGGAGTCAGGAGAAGACCAGACTCCTGAAAATGGTCTTTTCTCTCCTCATGTTGGTGAGACGGATTTGCATGCACAGCCACTGGAAGAGAGAGTTCCATAGTTGAGAAGCTACCACAGAAAAGGTCCTGTTTCTCGGTCCCACCAGACATGATTGTGAAAGTGGCAGGACCGAGAGCAGGGCCCCACCAGAAGATCTTAACAGCCTTGATGGTTCATAGGGAAGAATACGTTTGGTCAGGTAAACCAATAACCTTTATTAGGAGGTGTAGCTACCCTCCCAATTACCTTTTAAGCCCTCCGGATACAATCATTTTGTTCATCCCTCACCTTTACCGTCTGGAAATGCAGAAATAGTTGTGTTGGAGTTGCATTGCTTGAAATGTACCTTTTGGAAATATTTTTGATTATTATATACACCTCACATTTCAAATTGGTTCAGGCAGAACTCACTTCTTGTATGATCAAAGCTAACTTACTCTTGAAGAGTCAGTCTAATCTACAGATTGGTGAATACATACAGAAACAGTACTGTTTCTAAATTTTTACAACAAAGGATTTCTACTTTAAGTATAATTATGTGTTGTTTTTTAAGACTTGAAGGCACACAACAACAACAACAACAACACAACCAAGCTGTACAAATAATTTGCACCAAATATCTCTTTAGACCTGTCCCAAATTGACCAGGATGGTTTTGCAAGCATTTACTAACCTCAAAAAGCCTGTACTTTAATGGAAATGCAAAATTCTTTAGAGGGAGCGGGAATCCAAATCAGAGCCATTTTGATCTGAGTTTTGAAGTACATGTGTAGATTTTTAAGATGATCTTCATAAAAATGCCAGCCATGATTACCATTCATGGGGAGTTGGTATTATGGTAACAGTCAGTTACCTTGGGGTGGAAGGGACTACACTTTAGCAGAGAAGATGGATCATTCCTCCAACAGATGATTTTATTTAAAAACTCTTTGTAGAAAGAAAATTGAGTGAAACAGACTTTTAGAAAAGTCAGATCCTTGTTCTTAAAATGGAAATGCCAAGGAAACCTTTTGTTAACATTTGAATTTATTTGCTTTTTAAAATAAGGATGTCTTGCAAAAACCTTTATTTCAGTGAGTCGAGAATTCAAGCGTTACTTCATGCCACCGTATGCATGCGTGTGCATGTTCACGCATGCATGAGACAAAAAGAGAAAGAGAGAGAAATCTGAGATTAACAGTACCACCCAATGCTGATGTAATCAAATGGAAACCCTAATTCTGGATTGGGCATATGTGCAGTTTATTACAGCTTCCAGTTTCTGCTGTATACGCACTCACAAACATTTCAGCCACTGTCCTCTATGATGCCTGCAAGCACGGAATAAACAACTCTGCAAGGAAGGAGATTGCATGCTCTATTACAGAAAGGATGCCTTTTGACCTGTTTTTCATCAATGAGCCTCTGCCCTTGCATGCACCCATAATCTGGAGAAGGGAGGGAAAGAAAAACCCTCAAAGAGCTTTGAATGAATAGAAGGAGTACAAAAGGTCTCTGGAAATCAAAAGAGAACAGTACCAGGCTGCTGAAATACAAATGCTGCTCTCTGAACTGGTGGATCTGTTCCCTATTTTTCTTTATACAAGTACCTTCTAGGAGTCATAAGCTGCAAAAGTGCCAGAAAGAGCAAGGGAAATACTGAAAAGAAATTGGAAATGGTTGGAAGCAAATTCCCATTTTTGCAGGTGTGGTGGTGGTGGTATTTCTAAATAGTGCAGGGCACACTTGTGACCTATGTGAAATGTAGACCTTGGAAGCTTTTACGTGTAGTTTACCTTTTCTTCCAGAGACAGAAAAAGAAGTATTTGAGCAAAGAGGTTGGAGCACTGAGGGCTATCTATGCCTCCTTCCCTAACCAGGTCTCTGGGCCATTATTTTCTAAATTTGAAACTAAGTCATTGCTATGATGATAAACAAATATCCTCCCAAAATTATTATTCTTATTAGAAATGCTGGTCTTGTTGGACTTGCTTTTCCACAGGTATCCATAACAACCACAACGTGAAAACAAGTCATGTAAAATTTCATTTACAATAAGACATCTCCATTTCTATTTACAAACCTTTATTTAGCTCAAGTTATGAGACTTTTGCAAACATATCTGGCAAGCCCAAGTGAAAGTAAATAGTGAAGAAAGCAACATAGACACATAAAACATTTGCAGACAAAGCCTCATAGGCATCTAAGTGTGAATTTACATAACATTTTAGTGCATTACATAATAAAACTCCAACAATTAATAATAATAATAATAATAATAATAATAATAACAACTTTATTTATACCCTGCCACTATCTCCCCAGAGGGGACTCAGGGCAGCTAACATGAGGCCAAGCCCAACAATTACAACAAATCAAATTAATCAATTAATCATTTGTTTCAACTTTAACAGGTCTTATATACAGGTAACCCTCTGTATATATGGATTCTATATCTACAAATTCGTTCATACACTGCTTGAATATATATATATATTTAAAAATACAAAATACAAACATTGATTTTCCTGTTATGTATGGGATACCATTTTACTACACCATTGTATATGTATAATAAGAATTGAGCATCCACTGATTTTGATATCCACACTCTGCCCTGGAATCAAGCCCCATCAGATACCAAGGTCCCACCGCATTCTTTTTATGACAATGAGTGGATCTACACTGTAGAATTAATGCAGTTTGGCACTACTTTAGCTGCCATGGTCCAGTGTGATGGAATCCTGGAATTTGCCATTTGATGAGACACCAGCACTCTTTGGCAGAAAAAGCTGAAGTCCTTGTAAAATTACAACTTCCAAGATCCCATTATATACTAGTGTAGATGGGGTCTCAGACACTTTCTACCCATATAAAATCCAGACTGTCTGCTTTGAATGGGATTATATGGCAGTTTAGACTCATATAATCCAGTTCAAAGCAGATGATTATCTGCTTTGATAATCTGGGTTATATGGCAGTGTAGAAGAAGCCTCAGACAGTACTTGCTTTTAGTCAAGACTAATTCCCATTAAAGTCACTGGCATTTTCTTCTGCATAGGCCTGAATAGGATTGCAAGATCAAGGATAATAATAACTTGGGGCATCTTACAGATGGCACAAAGTGCCTAAAAGCAAACATAAAAGTGAACAATAAATAAAATAAAATGAAACATATGCACATATAAAAAGCATCAATTCAGACTCAATCAAGGATTTACTATAATTTATAAAGTTATAATACAAAAAGAAAAGACAGCTTCTGTGGTTTTAATAACCACAGGCATCATTCATATACATAACAATGCATTCTCATAGTGAGCAAAATATTTGAGACCTGTGGGTTCCCGGCATTTTTACATATTAACTGTGATTTTCCTTTGCCATTGAAAGATCAAAGAACAAGTCATTTATGCAGCCAGCGAAACAGAGCAGAAAGAATGACAATTTTTGGCATGTGAAAGCTCTACCTAGACCAAGAATTCTGTCAAGCCATTTCAAATTTTCCTTTCTTTATAATCATGTCAGGGATTGAGTGCCATATTAGCCTCCCTCGTTCCTTCATATCTCTGCCCTAAAAATCAATGACATTATTGTTTTGATTAGCCAGATGATATTAATGAAAGATGGCACTGCCTTTCAAGGGACACCTCTTTTCCCCTCAGTATTTGCTTTGAGATCATCAGGAACGGTATGGTTGCATTGGAAATGGAAAGTTCTTCAGAGGCATATTAGGTTGAGCCTTATTCTTCAAGTATTTTTGAAATACTGATTTCCATTGTCGTTGAACAGTTTTAAATGGAGGCACCCAGAAGATAAAGAGCCCAGGGCAAAGATGAAGCAACTGAAGCATTATATTAGACCTATTTGTTTGTAATTTCAGTGGGGAAGTGGAAGACAGAAAACACTGATTTGGTAACACAATAACCTTTGAAAATATTAGCCTATTTATAGAATTTCTTCTGTGCATCCTAACTGGCTGCAAGCGAATCCAGTTGTAAGTACTTTGCTGAGATCCAGATGAAAGTATACATCCTGTCGATTTCCACAGGGCACAGAGTTGCTTGCATTATGCACTATGTTGGATGAAAAGAAAAGAAATAGAGGAAATACAAAAAGAGAAGAGTGAAATTGCTGAATTAATGTTCTTATTTATTCATTCATTTATTTATGCTAGTAGTAATGATCATTTTATTCCTGCCTTTTTCTCAAGAATGGAACTGAAGGTGGCTAACAACATATTTAAAAATGATACCAATTCTGTTTGTTGACATTGTTGTGCCTACTCAGTAATACCAGCATCCTATATTTTTGGAATTCCAACATGGATCCCAGAACAAGTCTCATGGTGTAAAGTTTCAAAATTCACTTTTCCCTACATTGTTAGAAAACTAACTGGATTGGCTTGCATAAATAGGAGTATAGTGTCTAGATCCAGGAAAGCCATGCTACCCCTCTATTCTGCCTTGATCAGATCACACCTGGAATCACACTGTCTCCAGTTCTGGGCAATTTAACAGGGATGTTGACAAGATGGAATGTATCCAGAGGAGAGTGACTAAAATGATCAATGATCTGGAAAACTAGCCCTTCGAGGAGAGGCTTAAAGAGCTGGGCATGTTTAGCCTGTAGAAGAGAAGACTGAGAGTAGACATTATGGCCATGTATAAATATGTGAGGGGAAGTCATAGGGAGGAGGGAGCAGGCTTGTTTTCTGGAGACTAGGACATGGAACAATGGCTTCGAACTACAGGAAAGGAGATTTCACCTCAACATTAGGAAGGACTCCCTGACTGTGAGAGCTGTTCAGTAGGGCTGGGCGGTTTCGTTTCATTAATTCGTAATTCGTTAATAATTCGTTAATTTTTTCAATTACAAAACGATAACGAACCATTCTGGAGCAATTATTAAAAAAACGAATTTTCAAAAACGTTTTGTAAATGCTTCGTATTTCGATATTGTATTTGTTTCGTTATTGTTTTGAGGTCGTTTTGTTATTATTTCCGCATGTCTGGGCCAGTTTTATGGTTTAATTAGTGAAAAAAAAATATAATATCACACCAACAGTCAACAACAGAGGGAGAGGGAAGCTTCAGAAGGTTTTGGAGGTTTTTTAGCGTATTTCGCGGTCGCGTCCGCCATTAACGAATCGATTCGTTATTGTTTCGGAAATCGATTCGTTAATTTTTTACCATTTACGAAATTTCGTAATATCGAACTTTTTAAAAGGAAAATTTTGTAATTATTTTAAATATCGAAACAAAAAAAACCCCCAAATACAAATCGATTTTAGAAACAAATGTTTCCATTGTTACCCAGGCCTACTGTTCAGCAGCAGAAATCTCAGAGGCTGTTGGGGATGCTTTGAATGTGATTTTCCTGCTTCTTGGCAGGGGGTTGGACTGGATGGCCCACGAGATCTCTTTCAACTCAATGATTCTATGATTCTATGGATACAGAGAAGATCACTGGCTTCCAACCTATCCTTGGTACTTGTTGGTTTAAGATTTGTTTACATTTTTAAACCTTGGGATTAACTAAGATGACATACGGTTATTAAGAAACAAAATATATGCCTTTGATCTTGTGGAATTACTCAGCTTTAAGGCAACAAAAAGCAAGAATATATTTGAAAACATTTTTTTTTAAACCTAGGCTTTAGATAAAGAGCCTGGTGGGAAATGTAACATTTGTTGGTCCTTTAATGCTGTCTAATTTAATTAATAATGTAAGCAATAACCTAATTCAGGAATTAAGTTTATTATGAAATTCCAATATATCAACTACTCTGTTGAAACAAAAAGCAAGAATATATTTGAAAACTTTTTTTTTAAAAAAAACCTAGGCTTTGGATAAAGAAACTGGTGGGAAATGTAACATTTGTTGGTCCTTTAATGCTGTCTCATTTAATTAATAATGTAAGCAATAACTTAATTCAGAAATTAAGTTTATTATGAAATTCCAATATATCAATTGCTCTATTGTTAAAAAGTAAATGGGGCCAGGGTGCTTTCAGGAACTGTCACAATACTTTGCTTCAATATATTTGGTCATGTTCGGAATAGGGAAACGTGCAAACACATGTTGCTGTTATTTATTTATCTGTTTTATAGAACTGAATTATTGTCATTGTGTTTCTTAGGTTTTGTTGGGCATTAGCAGTGCTGTAAAACAAATAAACAAAGAAACCTAAGCAATTATTCTCCTGTCATTTTCATGCTCAGATGATGCCACCCTCTTCTGAAATTAGCTAGAGGTTTGTTTGTTTGTGTTTAGGCCCAGACCTCTGCTTCTGGCAAAACTGTCCTTCTGAAGGCAGAACTTCTTTATCGATTGTTCTTTGCCAGCAGAATAACAAAAAAGGTGGGTCAGATAAGGATTGGAGTGAAGGACTAGCTAGTTAGACCATTCCTAAAATGCTCAGGTTAGGAATGATTTAGCATGATCACAGTTTAGATAGTGTAGCATCATCTCAACTGTCGTTTGCCTGTCTTGGCTAATTAAGACTCTTCTCTTTTTTGGGCCACCCTTGTTCTCTGAGAGATCCCAAAAGTCCTTAAAAACAAAACAATGCTGTCCTGAATTTGCCTACATGTAATTCAGGTGGAGGCAACCTGTTGGACTGCAGCCTTCTCAGCCATGGTCAGCATAGTTGCAATGGTGAGGAATGATGAGAGGGTGTACAGTGCAAACATCATCTGAAGAACCATAGTTACCCTCTCCTGATGTAATTATTCCCTAAGATTTCTAATAATTGTCCTCATCCATTCTTACTGGAAATTCTTTAGCTGCACATGTCCCATTTTGGGGAAATTCAGTTTATTCCATTTTGACACTCTCAATCTGTGCTGGACTTAAACCAACAACTTTAGGAATGAAAAGTTCATATTAGCACATGGTGAAGGAAGCAAAGAGGAAGACAAATAGCATCTGCTAATGTGCTGTTAAGAGCACTGATTCTTTATTTCAAGCACTCCAGCAATGTTTTTGGCAACGTCTCTATGCACTGATTATGCAATGTAGCAGGATTAAGCAAACTGGCATACGGTTGCTTTAATTCCTGTGAGTGCCTGTGTGTTTAATCCTGGAGTGTCTATTTATAAGACCCGAACACAGTTTAATCATAAATAGGGGGAGGGGATTTCTCTTATTAAAGCCAGGAAGTATGAACTTTATAACAGCCCAACATAAGCTGTAACTTTGTAACATACCACATATTATGAATGTGTTCAGAGGAATATATCTGAATGTCTGATGCAAGCTTTGGACCTTGACTGGATAGCAATAACATGCTACGCTGTAAAAGCAAATTGTCCATGATCTGATATTCTGGAAGGAAGGCAAAATCAAAATCACTAGTATGTTGATTTCTTAAAATATTTGCAACCTGCCTTTTGGCCTAAAAAGGTTTTTAGCAGTGTCAAAACTTACAAAACTTGCAGCAACGCGCTGCACAGTCTCCACCTGCAAAGTTCTTCGGAGGATGATAACAGCAGCAATGGAGAGGCAGACATAACATGCTTGGTCTCCACACTCCTTCCTCACAGACAGAGACTGCTTGCTCCTACAGTGCCTGCAGAGGCTTCCAAAAATATCTCTATTAATTATGCATAATGCTTGGAAGAGGGTTTTGTCTGTGTGTGTATGCATATGTTTGGGCAGATTCTAAATGTTATAGTCACAAAAAGGATTGGTTTCAAGCTCTAATTATACATATGGATAGCCAAGCCCACTAACATCAAAATAAGTTCTTCCTGTAACTATTTAACATAGATATTCCAGAGCACCAGGCACACATGGAGCTTTGAAAAGTTTGTGAACTACAATGAGCCCTTGGTAACAGGATGGAACCCTTCAATATCCCAGAAGGTCAAAAAAGGAGGAGTTCCTTGTTAAATATTCTGAATGGCCAAGTTTTCTGCAAACCAGCAGCCCAGCAAAGCAATGCAGAAGCACATATACAGGGAAATGAATAGGACTCCATTCTTCCATTCTTATCCCAATGCAGGTTATTTCCCAAAGCAACTAATGTATTTCTCCCAAAATAAGATCACATGCCATAACAGAAAGAAGCAAGGTAACCAATGTCACTCAGGCATTCCTGATTCAACCAACCTGCTAATGACTAACACCATAAATGGTCATCTTATTAAACAGAACCAAAATATGTTTGGTTTGATTATGATATGTCTGATAGATATACAGGAAAGATCAAACATCTATAGATTAGTTTGGATGACGTTATTCTAATACTGAAAATGATGTTTGTTCCCTTTATAAAATAAAATGTATGCATAGCATTATTTGCATACTCACAATACCATTAGTTGAAGCTAACATATTTTTCTGTAACAAGAGGAGTATACTGTTAAATCTAGTACAAATGAATGTACTACCATTAAAATCCTAACCAAATTCTAGATTAGTACAAGTGAATGTTGTTGCCTTTATTTGCTTTCTATTTACTGTTTTGGAATATGCTTGCAATAGTTAACAAACTATTCAATTAAATAAGCATTTTAAATGCATATGTGATACAAGACTGAAAGTAACTTGTTTGCACTTTAAGTTTGGTTGTCATAGTTAAGAACAAATTTAATCAAATTAACCTATCCTAGAAATTATTTTATAAGCTATTTTTAAAAAGACATCAAAGTTACCCTGATTTTTGCAACCAATACAGGTTTTGAAAAAAGGGTCACTTTTAATATTGTTTCTTAAATTGTTCTTGCAATCCTTTGTATGCCAACTTGGATTGTAAGTCCCATTGCATTGATGGGATTTACTCCCACTGTAGCCCTGGGAATGTGCAAACACAAATCTTACTCAGCAATAGTAGATTCATAAATTGGCACATGCAGCAGTGTCTGCAAGGAATATGGCCAAATTGTTTGTTCAGCAGGCAATGGAAAGGAAAATGAATTGTATATCTCTCTTATTTACTTATCTATTCAGATAAGGGTTCAAGAAGCAGAAAGTTTATACCACTCCAAGCCATAATAGACAGACACTATGTACAGATAACTAATCTCCTGAGATATAGTTCTATTTTTTTTAATCTGGTCCAAAGGCATGTATGCAACATTTTTCTTTGGTATTAAATCAGGGAGTACACAGGTGAACACATGTGCTATGTCTCATAAGGGAGATGGGCTGTGATGCAAAAATGAAAGCAGAAACTGTTGATATTGTGGAGTTCTACAAACAATGCTAGCATTTTATCTCATTATCCACATTAAACTAAAATGAAAGATATCCTCTCCAGTCGTCTCTGCTTGTTTAAAGGCAGATATGCCCGGCTGCCTTTCTTAATATTTAATTTTACTTCTTCAGCAAAACCCTAAAATAAATCCATCCCAGAGGCTTGGCAATGTTTGCAGAACCCAAACTCCAGTCACCTCCGGGCTGTTAGCTGTGACGCACTGAGTCTATCGATGCTCACAGCCACACACTGCTCACTGTGACCATGTGTCACCGCACAGAGCCGGCATGGTAGTGGATGTTTTAATCATGCAGGGCTCCCTCTTGCCTGTGGCATCCCGGCTTTTCTCCCCAACAGCTCACTCCAGACATGAAAATAATTAGCAAGAAACAAAAATTAAAAAAAACCAAGACCGAGGCTGTAATAATGGCAAAGACCCTGGCCACACACACATATGCACACACAATGCCCTCACAGATCATATTCCAACTATGACTAAACAGTGCTTGAATTTCCATGAGCTGTTTAGCCTGAGGCTGGGCAATGTGCAGGGAGTGTGTGATTAATCTCAGCCAGAGACAGATAGAGGGTGACAGAGAGAGGCTTTGCCTTCTCCGCATGGCCACAACGCAAGAGGAGCACCAAGCTGCTTTACTCTGGTCACAAGGCCTAGTGCCACCCCCATTCCCCAAAGCCCTATGGGCTACGGATTGTGTGTATATGTGTACACATGATTGAGGATGATGCCTTGGCCTTGTTTAACTTCACTCTGGGCTACAGTTGTGAGAGCGGGTGTAGTGCCAGGCTCAAGAGACTGAGCTCCAAATCTGGAAGATCCCTGTTTTGAATGTCACATCTTTCCTCATCATGGAAGTTGCAGTTCATCAACATTCAGCAGGCTGCATGATTTCCACTCTTAGTAAATAGTGTCTCTCCTCACCTTTTAATAACATTTTAACCTGTTGATAGTAATAATATTTAACATTCAAAAATCCAAGTTAACGTGCATTAATTAGTGTATGGAAACCCCTGCCACACTTAGCAACATGTCTGAACTCAGTGTTTGCTAGTTTCTGTTTGTTTGCTTTGTCACACACTCTCTCTTCCTGCATAATTGTAACTGGGAGCTTGCAGAATTGCTTAGCCTCCAATATTTCAAATATGAACACAGGGATCAGGAAACAGAAAAAGTAAAACTTATTATTGAAGAAAATGTTTCATTTTAGGAGGGTAGCAGTTTGGTTTTGCCTGAGCCTAATAAGAAGGGCAGGATGGCATTCCTCTCATACCTACTAACTTGAGTGAACTGAATTTGGTGTCACTGAAGTAGTGGTATCAAACTTGTGGCCCTTCAGGTATTTTACTCCCACAATTCCTAACAGCTGGCAAATTGGTTGGGATTTCTGTGAGTTGAAGTCCAAACTAACTGGAGGACCAAATTTTGGCAATCACTGGGCTACATAATAGTGATGAATCTTTGGCCCTTCAGTTGTTTTGATTCTATGCTGGAAACCCCTAATGGAATGGCAAATGGTCAGGAATTATGGAAACTTTAGTTCAAAACAACTGGAAGTTGTTGAAAATCTGTGTGAAAGCAGTGGGTCTGTCTAGCAGAGTAAAGTGGCAAGGTAGAAGCTGAACAGAACTAGGCTCATGCCTCCCCCCCCCCCCCAACTCCTAGGGCTTAGTAAATATATATAAAGTAGCTTTGCTTACAAACTCCTTACACATAATCAAATACAAGCTCTAATGTAAGGGAGAGAGAGAAAAAAGAAAAGAAAATGGCTACGAGTTACAATGATGTAGGAAGAGAGAGAGAGTGACAAAGCAAGCAAACAAACAAAGACAACAAACATATAAACTAGCAAACACTGAGTACAGGCATGTTGTTAAATGTGGTGTTCATGTACTAGTGAATGCATGTTAACTTTGATTTTTAAATGTTAAATATTTACTATCAACAATTTAAAATGTGATTAAAAGGGGAGGAGAGACCCTATTTGCTATGAGTGGAAATCATGCAGCCTGATGAATGTTGATGAACTGCAACTTCCATTATGAGGAAAGCTGGGTATGACAATCTGGTAATACAACTTCTACCTTTGTTTGGTATTCAGCCATACCACTTCATCACTAAGCATTGCCAGCCAAGCCAGCCTTGATGGATTGTCACCTTGTCATGGTGAGGGGGCTTGTGTGTTCCAGTGAACCTGCAGGTAAAGCCATCGAAGTAATGTACTCCCAGGGGAGCAAGGCCACAGGGGAGGAACCAGACCGAGCATGATCCGAAGTTCTCAACAGTGAAGCAGGCAGATAACAACATGGTACAGTCCTTGTTAATTTTTTGTCGCTCCACGTTTTCACAGGTTTTAAATTATCCTAGTTTCATTCCTTCTGCTTTACTTCTTTGGCTTCAGCCTACCTCAGTTGCTGCAAATTGGATTGTTCACACTCAATTCAACAGAGTGGGAGAAAAGGGGAATAGAACAGAATTTTGACCTTCCCTGCAGTCTTAGGCAAAAGCAAAAGTTTGTGTTCTTTCTCAATAAAAATGTTTGCCTCTTGATTACACTCCTATGTTATTTGGCCACTTGTGTTCTGGTTGGTATCTGGGAAATATTGTATGGTAAATGTACAACACTGCCCAGTCCCCTCCTTTGTTTGCAAAGAAGGGGTCCTTGCTTGTTCTGTTGTCCTTGGGGACAGCTCTCCCTTGGCTTCTCAGGCTCTGCTCAAGTACTGACACAGTATAAGAACAGTTGCAACAAAGAAAGATCAGGGTTTTAACATAATGGGTCTTGATGTTTCAGAACACATTTTCCCTTGCAGCTTGAAACCTTCCTTCTCTTGGAATCCTTCAGTGGAGGGGCTCAACACACAATGTTATTTGTCTTTATCTGTTTCCATAGTTGTTTGTTTTCTTCTCTTTCCTCTCCAATCATCTCCACAGTTCTCAGCTGTACTTTTTCTTACAGCTGAACAGTTATTTAATCAGCTAACTAATGAATAAAACTCCACTCTTGAAAAGGACCTTTTAATGATGTCTGAACTCTGAAAATGTAAATTCTTAGACCCCAATTCTGCTTTCTTCCACACTTTCCTCCTCAAGAAGTTGTTACACATTGCTTTCCATACTTCTCTTGCTATACAGTTCTAGCATTATGATTGCACTTTAACAACTATCATGCCATTTGATGAAATCCTAGGATTTGTAGTTTGGGTAAGTACTAGAGTTTTCTGGCTAAGAATTCCAATGTTTTCCCTAAACTAAAAACCCCAGGATTCCATAGAATATTGCCATAAAGCAGAATCGTAACGTTATAGTTGTATACTATGAAAGAGTATGAAAGAGACATGCTTTATGTTTGATGGTAAAAATAAGCTACGATGCACATGCTTAGAGCGACATCTTCCAGATCTCAGCCAGGCTATTGAAAACAAATTACAAAGCTATTTCTTCACAAAAATGAAGGCCTGGGTAACATTGTGGAACAGTGTGTTGGAAGCCATGGAGAAGCAGACAGGCTCCATCTGTTTCTGAGAAAGGAAAATGGTGTTCTACCCAGTTGGGAACATGAAGCATCCAATTGCTTTCTTTTTCTCAGAGATAGCACGGCTGTCTCCAATCAACTACAAGCAAAACTCTTTCTCTTGAGTAGTTTTTATTAGATGCTTCAACTTTAAAGACATAAAGCATCCTGGCTGATATTATAAATGTACAGAGTGCCCTGAGTCATCACATCACAGGGAATTAAGCTGACCTTTGTAATTTTGTAGGCATAGAACTCTTATCTTCCTTGTCTTGCTTGGTAAACTGGGATGGGAGGCTGTGTTTTCCCACAGCATTTGTAGAGGCATGGATTAACATTATAAAACACACAAGACAGACCATGCATGGCAAATATTTGACAGTTACTAAACATCCTATTAGAGGAAGGGGTGCAACTCAGAAGCCCAAGATCAGAGAGAGGAGAGAAGGAGTTTAGCCATTTTGGGGTGCCAAAAACTTTATATAGTGTGTCCAGCCATGTCTAGATATCATAGTCATATGAATGATAAAGTATGCAGTCAGGAATGTTGGCCAGCATACAGAACTGAAAAATGAGGTTAAATATTTTAAAATGCATTATTAAGCAGACTTTACCTCCTCCATCAATAAATAAATGACACTCCTTAAATCTTGTGATCATCAGGGGAAAGCTTTCACAAAGTACCACCACTCATATGTACACATTTGGCGAGTTTGATGAGAGACCATCCATCTTCTTGGTGGCTACTCCTAGACTGTAGAACTACCTTCCATGGGAGGCCTTGTTGGTCCCCTCTTTCCTTCTACGGGCAGGCAAAAGCTCTCCTCTTTTTAAGCAGGGAATGACCTTAACTGATTGCTGCTGAAGATTCTTTTAATGTGTTCTTGTGTGCTATCTATTTCTAAATAGTTTCAGTGGCTCATTCATTAATTTTGAAAAATCCACTGATTTTTAGCTGCAATTTGTTTTAATTTAATAGTTCCCAAACTGTGGTCCTCCAGATATTTTGAACATTCAGTTTCCAAAATTCTAGAATTTCTGAAATTGGTCAAACTGGCTCTGGTTTCTAGGAGTTGAAATTGAGAGCCTAAGTTCGAGAATCATTATAAATAGTAAGCAGTCTTGGAACACCTCTGGTGGAAAGATGGGATATAATATGATATGATATAATATAATAATATAATAATGCAATGTGTGTTTACATATGTATTATGTAGGCAAATGCAGCACAGTGAAATCTACATCCAGTCTGTCCTTGTTCTGGGTGAAAAGGGGCCAGAAGATGTCTAGGCCTCCATGACCACCTGCAGTAGCTATAGACTAGATGCAATAACTATTTTGAGGAACAGGAATAGATATTTCCAAAGAACTACTCATACTCTTTCACCTAAAATGTTTCCAGGCTTTAAACAGATAGAAACCAAAGGTATAATGTGATGAAATTCAATTAGTTTCAGAATTTCTCTTGTTGAAAAAGATGACAGTGGAGACATTTTGCAGTGCAGCTCTGAAAATATTCTTTAAATAAGAATTGCATTTGTTATCTTTTAAAACTGTAGTGTATTTCCTCAAGGTGGCACACAATACATAGTAAAATAGTGAGCATAAATTCAAAATTATGCTCAATCAACATTGAGCAGAGAAACAATGAAGTTAGGGCATTTTAATAAATATAATTCATTTTAATTCTGCTGAGATCTAACAACAGGTCATTTAAAATATACACTCTACATTGAAATAGTTACCTAACAGCCTGGTCCACAGTAATCTACAATAATAAGTAGATTTTAGTTCCACTGAATCCAGCTGATATCCTGCTGAACACTTTACGGAGTTTTGGATAGCAGTACACAGCAGATCCTGGTTTGAAGGTCATGGCAGCAGATATAATCTCTCAGAGTCACGAATGCACACAAGTATTTTTCAGGATCATCTATATTTCTGGGCAAATTATTGGCTGTCCACTTTGGCTATTATTATAAATGTCTCATATCCACATTGCTGTAAATACTCCTATAATGTGAAATATATAGATAACAAAGGCACAGCTCTTTGCTTTTAACAAGGCTGCCTGTTTGATATTCACTGGATGTTTCATCATTCTGTGAGAATGAAATCACTCCACCAGTAACTCTGATACCAATGCCACCAAATCACAAATTTATTTTTAAAATAATTGTGACTACATAGTGGACCAGTTGTTTAAACTTTACTGAGAATATGGTTCAACCAATGAATGAAATGGGAGAAAAGCGGGATATAAGTCATCTCCATCCTTTCAATGTCCTTAACTAGTACAAAGTCTGGGATACGGCTTCAGCCCAGCCTACCTGGAACACTGTGTCTGGTACCGGGGCGAGCATTGAGGTCAAACGGGGAGGCCCTGATCTCCACTCCTTTCGAAGATGCACTTTCAGAGATACACTTAAGGGAAGGCTTCTTCTTGGGACAGACACCAGCACTTTGAAACTCCTTTCTGGAAGAACTAAGAGCTGCACCATCACTACTGAGTTTCCAGAAGGGGGTAAAGACCTTCCAATTTGAGAAAGATTTTATCTAAAGATGGAATGTGTCAGGGCTAGGTTGGGTTTCAACGAGCTTAATTGGTTTAATTGGTATGGGGCAATGTAATTGTGATTTTAACTATGTTTTTAACCTTTGCATTGTATGGTTTTATCTGTTGTAAGCTGCTTTGAGTCTGTTTGGTGGAGGAAGGCTGAGCAAAAATATCTTAAATAAATAAATATTCAGAAATTGTTGTCTAACCTAGGTACAGGGTCCCTGGGTCTTAAGGCAGGTTGTCTCTTGTCCAGTCTGCAGGGTTCAGGGGAAGACTCTCAGGGCAAGAGCATAGCCACATTTATGTTGTTCATTTGATAGTGTTTTAATGGAATATAATCCTCAGCAACTGTGGTGTACTTTTAAGGTATCATGCTTAGTGACATCACCAGGGGACACGCCTTGTAGTCTCACCAGGGCATACCTTCTGTGAGGTCTTATCTACTTTTTGGTCCTGAAATCTCAGGCTGTCATATAGCCTTGACATGTCATAAGCAGACATGTCATTATTTGTGTTGTGTTTTTAAAAGGACGTGTTTTTGCAGGTGAAACAAATAGATTTGAGTATGAGGTTTTTGGTTTTTTTTTAAAAAAAGTAGTCTCATAAAATTAAATTGTGATTTGCAGTGTTGCGTTCCAAAAGTGCTTTAGCTCTTATTCATTCATCTGAGTATACTTGCAAAGAATCAGGCACCTTGAAGTGATAACATTTTTATTGTGTTTTGTTCAGACCTTTTTAAAAAAACGAAAGAGAGACTGCGGCTACTGCAGTGTTTTGTGCTGCTTCTATTCTTATCAATCCTGATCCCTTTGCCTTCATTAACTGTTAACCTTTCCTAAGATAACGAGAGAGGAGACTCTTTAATTTTCTTCTGCCTGATGGAAAAAGATTGGAGAGGCATACCAAGGCCATGCATTTGGCTCCCCTGGAATCTTTTCTTTCCCTTTCAGCTGCTAGTTATTGGCGCAGCCTGTGCCTGTGACATTTTCAAGGAAAGATAAGGCCACTCAAAATGGTGACACATTTGTGCTTGGTTCACTCATAAGTTGCTCTCCTCTGAGCTAAAAGTGAACCAACTGAATCTGAATAAATGCCATCTCACTTATTTCTATCATGAGGAGATTTTGAAGGCTGCAGTAGTCCTGAACATCCTTGTTCATAAGAATTTTGGAATGGAGGAGGGAAAGGTCAATTCCTAAGTGTGTTGCAATGGAAGCAGTAAAGCACTTAAGATACTAACATGTCTTCTTTGGTATATGCTTTTGCAGAGATTGGAAAGATCCCCCTTTCATTGGGTATTATTTTTCGAATAAACACATCATTCATTACTCCTTAGGCATTACTCAAGAAGCATCACATTGGTAACGACAATATTACTTGTAAATATTGTAAAAGCCCCTGGTGGCACAATGGGTTAAACTCTTGTGCCAGCAGGACCGAAGACCGATAGGTCTGAGGTTTGAATCTGGGGAGAGCGCAGATGCGCTCCCTCTGTCAGCTCCAACCCCCCATGCAGGGACATGAGGGAAGCCTCGCACAAGGATGGTAAAACATCAAAAACATCTGGGTGTCCTTGCAGACGGCAAATTCTCTCACACCAGAAGCAACTTGCAGTTTCTCAAGTCACTCCTCACACAAAAAAACAAACAAACAAACAAACAAACAAACTTGTTAATGTTGAAAATAACAATAAAATGCCCTCTCCCTATAACCTGGAAAACAATGCTTTAGAATTATTGATTAAACATTATTTGTTATTAAAAATTTCATGAGTAATTATATATATTTTTTCAAAAATGACATTATTGCCTCCATGTAACTCTAACACATATTGAATCATCAACAGCATTCTTTTGTGTAGGGTGCCTAAAGTTGACCAATTTGTACACAGAACAAAACTTGTTAGTTTCATATTATGTTGTGCTGTACCTTTTGTTGTTTTGACTTAAAGGGAAGATTTATTGCAGTTCTAGATTTTTAAAGGAGAGTCAGGCATGTACATTAGTGTATACATCTGACCCTTGTCTAGACCTGCACAGAATTGTTGTATACGTCAACAATAAGTACTCTAACCAAAGTCACATGAAATGTTCAGTGACTAGAAATACACAAATGCAAATCCTTATGAATTTGTTCTATGCACTGGCTTGAGGTTAGACAGAGACCTACTGCATGAGTTTTGCGAAGTATCTTTTCTATCTGCCAGCTTCTGTCTTCCTGAGGTTTCTGTGCCGCACTTGCCAGTATACTTGGACAAATGGCGGGGAAATGACTATAATTTTTATTTTGCCTTCTTCCAGAGCAGGCTGAAATTAAACTGTACTGGATGCCCCTATATTGTCACCCACACATCTGTTCATTTCATCCTATAACTGCCTTCAGAGACAGCTGGTGCCCACTTCTTTTTTCCTTTCAATGAATCAGCTGGCCCTGAGAGACTTCGATCTCCTACAGATTTTCATCAGTAAAAGAAATGTCACTGTACCCACAATATATGACATGATGGGTCTACAGTGTTCCTGTCTAATTGCTCCTCCAGTGCTTAAGATTAATGGCAAGAACTAATGCTGTCCCTTCATTAACTGTCTCACTCTCTTTGTATTGCTAATTTTGGAGCAAAAGCTTTTGTTGATGCAATATAACCAAAGTTTCATATCGCTATACTAAATTGTGACTGCTTCAGTTGAGAAACATTCTGTCAGGAAGATTGATGTAATTAGAAACACTGTTTTTTGTCCTTGTTTTTACATTATTATCCACAATATATCTTTTCTTTATTTACTTAATAATACAAAACCCAGATCTCTCTATATAAATCCAGATCTATATGTATAAAAAGTGAAAATATGTATGTATTTTGCAAAATGGCTCCCACTTCCAGAGACTCCTGAGACTCCTGCAAACAACGGACCTGGACCAAATTTTCCACACAGATCCCATCCATGACCAACAGAAAATACTGAGAGGTTGGGGGATGGCGAATTTGTCATGAATGACTTTTCAATGATTTTGAAGCATAGGTTTTTATTGCAATTTCCAGTGTGAGAAGGTATATTAGATTACAGAAAACATTTAGACAAAGAATTGACATTGAACATACAGACATACAGATTCTATACAACTACATTGGATTCACAATTACATTGGTTAACAAACAAACATAGGGGAATTACATTTTCACTCAGCATTCACACACATGTACACGCATTCATCCACATGCATCCAAATATTACCATATCCTTTTCTCCCTCCTTGGAGGAGCACCTGTAAGGCCAGACCTTGTTTCCCTGCAGCCTGCCAATGCACAGTTCCAAAACTTCCATAACGCCATAACTTCAAAACACTGAAATGCCAAAACTTATTTCCCTAAGAACAATGCCAAGGAACTGTTTTCCATACAGCAGAACCTGACTCCCTGCACAAAATCTAAGACTCCAAAAGCGCACTTCTTCCTCTTCCCTTGAGAAAGAAGCCCCAAAGTGTCCAGAATCATGCTTTCCCAGAGCATATCTGACACTCTCTGAATACACCATCTCTCTCCTTCCATGGAGCAGAGCATGGCGGGTGGAACAGACTCCTCGGTCTGCCACGATTTGAGCATTATTAGCCTTGGTCTTTTATAGGAATATTCTGCTGATGTAGTCCCAAGGTTGTAAATCAATGATAGACATCTTCCATCCTGGATCCGTCTCAGTTTCCTGGCCAGATGTTAATCTTCTTGATTGGTGTTGATCTTATGTTGGCTTCCTTCTTAACATAAGGAAGGTTGCAAACATTTCCTTTATCACTGTCCCATTCTTATCAGAGTTTACTCTTCAGATCTCAATAGCAAGTCCAGCAAGCAGGTAGTTAGTCATTGCAGGTCTTAATATTATACTAGTGTTTCCAAAATTATTAGCTCCATCCATACATCCTTCCATTCTTCCATTCATTCCCACACATCATTTTAAATTCACATTTATCAAATTTGCACATTGAATTTCTTATTACAAATTGACCCTGGATTATGGGAATTTAAGTTCATCTCACATACAGGGAGAACTTCCAGAGGGCACTGCAAACTCCACCGATGATGGATCTGAAACAAACCTGGCACACATGCCTCTTACGACCAACTTTATGTACTGGTGCAGGTTTTTTCTCTTGGGGGGGGGGAGGAGAATTGACCTGGGGTGATGGGAGTTGCAGGTCACCCACACCAGAGATCACTGTGAACCCCATGAATGATGTAACTGGACTTAACTTGGCACACAGACCCCTCATTACAAACTTTAACTATTAACCATGTTTAGGGGCAATGGACCTGGGATGATGGGAGTGGTAGTTTACTCATACCCCTATTCATTTTCTAATGGGACCATTCATAAAATCTAAAAGCAAACAATGACTTTTTTCTAATAAATAGTGTTACAAATTATCTAGCCCGGACATCGCCAGGTACCTAAGGTAGTTTGTGATTAAAACATTTTTATTTTTTATCAGATTGGGTAAATAAAGGGAAACAATTTCTAATTGTTTTTTCATATTAAAGGTTTGGTATGTATTATAATATGGACAGTGCCAAACCTGAGTTCGCCATTGTCTACCCAGCTTTTGCAGCTTTCATGATGTTGGTGGTCACTTAAAATTAAGCAAATGACTTTGTTTATTTGAAGACCTTTTCTCATTTTTACAAGCAGAGTTAGGATAGACAATGCCAGTTTTTAGCAGCTAGGGCCAACTTTGGGGCCAGTTTTATTTTGTTGGCATCCTCCAGTCAAAGGTGGTAATCACACAGCCCCTCTGAAAAGTCATTGGATTACAGCTCCTGATGTTCCTTACCATGAGGTATGCTGACTATGGCTGCAGAGGTTTGCAAGTAGGAAGTAGCAATGGTTCCTCTGAAGATGGGAGAAGATCCATGCAGACCAAAACACATGATTTGCATGTACAAACCTCATGACTAATTTCGGAGAAAGGGGAGGGGGGACAAATAGAAGTGGTTGATGCCCAGGAGCATTTTCCAACAATTCTGGAGCCTTTTGTTTGCATTTATATTAGAATAATGGTATGGAATGAACACATGAATCATCAATAAAACTCAAAGTACAATAGATAGCAATCCATTTTTTTCTTTTGTGAACATTTTTTGCCCCTCAGCTAAGTAAGATGAGCAGCCTGATTCCATATTTTTTCTCAGTTACCCAAGTAGTAAGCAAAGTATTGGTAACTTCTAAATCCTTAGGAGATTTAAGGGGTGGCTGTCAAAGAAACAAGTGAGCCTGTTTTCTTTCGCCACCCATGTACTAGCAAATTGCAGTTTTGAAGCAAATTGCAGTAATTGAACTTTTGATAAAGTGTTCTGGCTGGAAGAATTAAGAAAGCCCTCTCATACCCTGAATTAGACTATTCTATAATATTAATGTTCTCTAGGGTTTCTGAAATGCTGGGAAGCCACTGCTAGTTCATGATAATAGAATGGTCTTGTTCTGTCTGAAGCAACATCCTATGTTTTGTCCCTTAGCTCTTGCCAGAAATGCTGTTACTTGCATAATTAAAATCTTTCTGGGTTTTGGGCAATTTATTAAAATACTCAAGGGGCTGGAGTCGTTTTGGAGTGAGGACAAAATGGACCATTTATCTAATGTCAATGATTTTCCATACACACAGGCCTATTGACCTGGAAACTGGGAATACAAAAAGAAAAAACATGTATGTGGTTCTCAGCAACATCTAACTTTGAGACTGACATATTGTTTATATAACTACACCATGAAATAACCCCAAACTTAGCCCTAGTTGGAAAGGCTAATACCACATCTGATATTCTTGCTTGAGAGTAGAAAGAACTGAGTCTGCCCCTTCCATGTCTCCTAATCTGTCATTGGGATCAGTTATTTATTTAAATGATATACATATTATGCTTCATCATATTAGATTTCAAGGTGGTTAGAAGAAAAATTATTTATTTATTTACTGTATTTATACCCCACCCTTCTCACCCTGAAGGGGACTCAGAGCAGCTGACAAGTAGGCAACAATTCAAAATGAGAAATACTATGCAAGACAAAAGTCTAAGTAATATGGCTAATAGTGGTAAATCCTTGAATATGCAGGAACGCACAGGGAGGCATACTATTTGCTTGTTTGGGGACTTTCATTGGGGATGAATGCTGTATTCCAATTACAATCACTCCTTTTACAAAAGTGCATTATCTGTCCAGGAGACGTTCCTGGTGACCAATTTTGTCCTGCCCTCTCAATAGTGTTTATAAAATAGTGTTTCAGCATGACTTAATACTCTTTCAGTTAAAGCCGTTCCCTTTTGTGTGCTGAGTAGCCTTATTCAACAATTGTGTAATGTTTTATTTCATAAACATATGGCATCTATATGACCACCTATTTTCCTCCCCCTTTAAGTTCCTAATTCAGAAAGTGGGCTGAAAATCCTTTTGGAAGTAGGTCAAAGGGGAAGAGTGATAAATGATAACAGTTGATTAGCAGAGCATACATAGCATGTAAAGATGAGGCAGACATTCTCCAGATTTTTCTTTTTAGTTCATTCCATATTTCATATGTAATGAAATATATGAATATATGAAATACACTTGTATTCTTCAAGGACCCTTCTATTCTTGAAAGTTGTATCAATTTACACATGGAAGTTTCCCCTAAAAGATTCAGACATGCCTCAAACTTGCATCAACTTTTACTCAATGTAACATTACATTAAATAAGTAGCAGAGTTGTTAAGAAATCCTGTTAATGAATTGCAAAGATGGCAATCATTAACATGTTATATCTTTGTGAGTTGACATATGTATGAAGGAATTAGAATCGGGGAGCTTCATAATGTATATATCCAATAAAGAGCTGGTTGCATTATTATGTAGCAGGAGCAGCAAGGTAACTGTTACCCAATAGGACTTATGCCCAACAGGACCAATACATATTGGCCCCATTGTGCATCAATGCATGTCCTGACTGTTGTGTCTATTGTTCTTCCATTCTGTTTAGATACAACATTGGTGCTTTCCCTGCTACTCCAAATGGTTCTCAACTTATCCATGGATCATATCAAAATCCATAATTGTGACCCCAAGACCTGTCCTCAACTTATACATGAAGTCAACTATATGAGGATATATGGTCTTTCTAATGTAGTGGTTCTTAGCCTGTGGGCCGTGGACCACCAGGCTGCAAGGACGAAAATCTGGTCTGTGAGCCTCCTTCCTCTTTATTTTTTATTTTATTCTATTTATTTTATTTCTGTTTCTTTTGTGCCACCTGCCACTATTTCCCTGTCAATGACCATGGCAGATGTTCTGTATCAGAAACTAGAGCTGATGCAATTTTCTGAATCAGCACCCCAAACCGAATCTAAAGTTGACCAAAAACTGATTCATAACCCCTTTGGTACTAATGTTGGAGAGTGGTCCCTGATTAAAGTGGTCTGTGGTCAAGTAGTTCCAGATCAAGTGGTCCATGGTAAAAAAAAAAAAGAGGCTGGTAACCACTGATGTAATGCTAACTCAGGATTTTTTTGTCTTGTTTTTAGCAATATAGTGCATGTTTATGTTTGCCATCTCCACATTTGGAAGCACTTGAGGAGAAAGAGTAGGTTACATTGCATCTAATTTTTGTGGCGCCCTTTTGGATTGTGTGATCACTTAGCTATGGTTAGGAGCAAATAAAAAAAGGGTCATATATTAATTCCCTAAAATGTCTGAAAGGAATGAGGTTACTTGATTTTATAGAAATTTTTACCATATTTTGTGCAAAAATGTTGAGATGAAAGGACAAAAAGTCCACAAATCAATGGATCAGCTGTTGGCCTTATGTTCCAAGATGGAAACTGCAAACTAGAAGCATCAGTCATGAGTGCAACAATATTGGATTATATCACAAGCAATATAGAATTACTGGTTGTTCTCTATCTCTGCAGAAGTTGCTCAAGTAAGGCCATCATTAAGGGCTAGAAATATGCATCATTATAGGTTCTGCTTCTCTAAAAAGTAAGATTGTTTATCATAACTCCTCTTCCTTCTTAGCTACAAGGCTGTGGTAAGCTTCTCCAATGTAGATTTTTTAAAAAGAAATTATTTATTTGTATTACAGTCTGTCCAAAAAGAAAGTTCTCTTGGCGGTTTGAAAATAAATATGTGGCGGAGTATGTCAGCACTGCCTATCAAATCGTTGTGTGGTGCCAACCCTGGAAAAGATACCTGTCATTATAAATACACACACAAATAGGAGAATAATCAGAGCAGTAGTGACTGGATAATTTATGAGCTAGACAGCAGGTCTATGCATACGATTCTCCCCAGAGGATCTGCAGTGCATTCTGCCAAAATGAACAGTTCTTAAGACAATCCTGAGCTTGTTTGAGCCAGCCTTTCCTTTATGATTATTATTAGCAAGAGGGAAAAAAGCAGGGTAGCGAAGAAACATCTATGTATATTTTATAAGAAAAACAATGAAGGCTGGTTTTCCTGAAGCAACACAGCTTTCATTTCTCATAAGACAAGATCATCAGGCAGAAATGATATGCTTGAAAGAGAGCTGCCTGCATGTTGCACAATCTGTTGGATGGTAGTATTTGTCCAACTACTGAGCCCTTACAGCTTTACCTGTAACAGGGCCTTTCGACACAGCCTAATATCCCAGAATATCAAGGCAAAAAAAAAATCCCACAATATCTGCTTTGAGCTGGGTTGTCTGAGTCCACACTCAGATAATGTGGGATTTTCTGCCTTGATATTCTGGGATATAGGGCTGTGTGGAAGGGCACCTAGTTTACTTTTGGTCCAGAAGAGGACGTCTGTGCTGGAATGGTTACCACAAAGGAAGCTGAGAAATAATCTGGAATGGAACCTCTGGATATTTCCCTGGTATTTGATATCCTGAAAAGTTACTGTCTTTTAGTTGCCCTGGCCCAATAGTCTTCCATTTTTCAGTTTTGTAGCCAAAAGGAATTTCTGGACATTGGTGAATCCCACAGAATATATGGTAAAATGTGTAAATCCTAAACTCTTTCACCTTGGCATATAGTATTGATAATTAAATTAATTTTCTCTCTGCTGCAGGAGAAAATTAATATTCCTTTGAATGAAACCTTTTTTTTTTTTGAAAAATGTGAAAATGTGGGTTTCCCCCAAAGAATAATTTCTGAACAACAGGGTGTTCAAATAGAGGGGGAAGACCGAGGAAGCTTTTTCAGTATTGCTTCTTATACAATCATGATCAAAATGTCACAACTTAGTCCCCGAGGAAATATATCCAGGTTTTGCTACTTTGCCCTTCACAGGACAGAGAAGGCTATAGATGGATATATTTTTAATTCTGATCATTTATATAAGCACTTCTGAATGGCGGATATAGCTCACACAGTATATATAGTTAGCTCATACCATGATACCACATCATAAACTATGAGGAGAGAAAAAATTGAATATATAATGTAATGCAGAAAGGAAAAACATATATCTATCTACATATCTGCTATATGTGCTATATCTGCTATATATACTTTATTTATATTCTGAAGCTCTATCTCCTCAAGGGGACTCAAAGCAGATTACAGAATATATATATAGCAAACATTCAATGCCATTAACCAATTAACAAAGACAGACAATACGTAGACCAAGACAAGGTTTCCCTCTTTTTTCATGTCTGGCATCTGGAGGCTGTGCTCAATTCGGCCATGGAGAGGTGCTGCTGTTACATTTTTCCAGGCCAAGAACTTACTGTCCATGGACGCCTTCCTGATCAAATAGCCAGCCTGTCTTAAGGGTTGGCTTTTGCCTCCTCACCAAAGAAGACCTATTTATCTACTCATATTGCTGTTTTTGAACTGCTAGTTAAGCAGAAGCTAGGGCTGATGACGGGAGCTCACCTCAGTCCACAGCTTGAATTGCCAACCTACTGGTTGGCAATATCTGTAGCTGGTGGTTTAACCTGCTGTGCGAACTGTGAACTCTACTAACTGTGGCTCCAATGTTACATCGATCATGGTAAAATTGTTTGAGTTCTGGATTATGACTTTGGATACCAGAGTTAAAATTGCTACTCATGGCCCTTCCAGACAGGTCCTATATTCCATGATCTGATCCCAGGTTTTCTGTTTATCCAAGATTATTTGGCAGTGCACACTCATATAATCCAGTTTAAAGCAGAAAACTTGGCCTCAGATCATGGGATATAGAGCCTGCCTATTTGTTTAATGCATGCCAGTTTCTTTGTTTCATGACCTTAAGAACTGGCTTGTTGACAAGCCCTGGGATGTTGTTGGGCAGTAAAAAGTCCTCATCCATATCTCCCCAAAACAAGAATATGTCAACATAGTAGACATTTTTCCAAGATTGCTCTGTGGACATTCTCAGAAATTATTAGTATTAACTGTTCTTATGCAATTCACCTATCTGAGAAAGATATCCCTGGAACCCAACTAGTGGTCTGGTCCAGAGGTTCTCAACCTTTAGTCCTCCAGATGTTTTGGACTTCAACTCCCAGAATTCCTAACAGCTTGTAAGCTGGTTAGCTTTCCCTAGAAAGGGGAAGTTGTGCCTACTTATGATCATCACAAGAAAGGCATTGAAGTCTAAAACACCTGGAAGAGCAAAGGTTGAGAACCATCGGTCAAGTCTAGTAGTCTAAGTCTGGATCTAAACTGCCACATAATGCAGTTTGGAACTGTATTGTATGTTCTGTGTAGACCCACATAATATAGTTTAACCGCACTGAACTGCATTTTATGGGTCTAAACTCACCATATCATGCAGTGTAGAGCCAGCCTTAGATCCAAAACTGAACTAGCAATTGTCATGCTAAATTTTCAAGAAGGGTGGAAAACATATTAATAATAGCAGTGCATCTTAACATGACAGGGTACATGTTATTCTGTTGACTAGACAATTCTGTTCTTTTCTGTGTATGAAACTCACTGAGTACTATTCCTGGCCTTGCATTTGGGCTAAGGAGTTCCTCATTATCTTCTCCTCATGTTAAATTCCTCTGTGAATACTGAATACAGTGTAATGAATACAGCAGAGGATAGCCTAACATATTACTTATTACTCATACTTCTAGGCTGCCATTCAAAATAAATTTCTTCCCAGTGCAACAGACAATTAGAAAAAATACAACAGACAATTAGAAACCTGAAGCAACAATATGACCAGCATTAAAAAATTGTAGTACATTCAAGGGAGCATACAAAACAACCAGTCTTTTGAATAATCCAAAGGATAATCTTCAATATGGCTAAAGATAAGGATATTTTTTCTTAGACAATCATAAGTGGTTGCCTGAGAATTAACAATGAAGATGCTACTGTATATTCCATGGGAGAGAGTTCAGTAGATGAAGACCAATGACTGAGAAGACTTGGTCTTGGCCACCAGATTAATCACTGGTAATGGTGGAAAATGGGCAGGGCCCTTCCAGCAGATCTTAAAGTCTAGGCAGGTCTTTAATGTAAATCTAATATAATACAGACTTGCAGGGTCACTTCAAAACTTGCATACAAATCCAGAATATTTCCTTTCTTACCAATCTGTTGCCAATATGCTATTAATGATGAGTATCAAATGATCTTACAGAGATAGGTATTTATGGGAACATAAACGATGAGCAAAGCATCCCTTTATTGAAATATATATATATGAATAATGTGGGAAACATGCAACTGTCCAGATGTTGTTGGAGTGCTACTCTAGGATTTCCCACCAGTGGCTTTGTTGGCTAGGTCAGCTGGGATTCAACTACATCTAGTATAGTTTCCACTCCTGTTTAAACTCATTCTCCATTGACAAAAGCCATTTACAAAACAAAAAAGATATAACTGACATAAAATTATATCCAGTATTATGTATTATGCAAGACACAACAGAGAAAAAGTCAAATATGAACTGAGATGGGTAGTTTTTTCAGCGCTTGAGAGAAGAAAGCAGCTGTTCTTCCTTCTACTGTGGCTACATCCTGCAAAGTCCTAAAATTAGCTGCTTTGTACTTTACTGCAAGCTAATGCAGACCAGATAGGATATCAGTGAGTGAATATACTCCTACAATGTATAACGGTCCCAAGACATGCTTGGCTTTAAAGGCTAAAGTGCAATCATCTGTTGAAGCTGTGTGAGTTTTGCTGAAATCAATGGAATTATGTCAAGGCAAAAATAAAAGTATTGCTGCCTTCAATAGGACCAAGTAATTATACTGCATCCAAACCATGTATATTTTTTGATAAAATCAAACATAATTTGAGATGTTATTTTAAAATAATAGATAAGGCACACCTCCTGTTAGTTACTCCAGTTTTGAAGATGGTACCAGATACTTGAGGAAGATGGTACCAGATACTTCAAGTTGTTTTTCCCCCATCCCATCAGTTAAGGATCAGGTTGGTATCCCAGGACAATGAGGATGCACTCCATTTGCAGTTGTTCTACCCAGGATTTTGATCATACAAAAAACACTAGGAAAAGAATAAGTCATTCTTAAAAGGAGGAAAATGAGAGCATTTTCATTGTGATGTCCAGAGCTGTTGGGATTTGCAGACCAGAAACCAGAGCCTGTAAGAGGAAGGCATGGCAATCTTGGCAAAATCCAGAAAGCTATAATTCACTGGTGATTTCCCCAGCATTTTGTTGAAAGCTATAAAAGAAAACGATCACCAAGAGCAGCCAACTTTTCTATCTGTCAGCTTGTCCTCCATTCTTCCTGTTTAGAAGGGCGGGGGATGACCCAGGGGCTTCTGTGGGGAGCTTTCGCCTGCCAGTCCTCCTGCATCAGCATTAATGAAAGGAGCTCTGCTGCTGATCATCCCTGCTGATATCATCTTGGGAGAAATGAGAAAGGCAGGGGACCTACTTGTGAGCAGAGAGAAGGGACTGAAGGAAAGCAATCATGGGAGCAGTGAAGAGGGAAAATTGAGCATGCAAGGGAGAGAATGGGAAACTGACAGGCTCAAAAAAGCGTATTGTCAGGCATTGTTTGGCAAGCTCAATACAATACCTACAGCCAGTTTAGATCTCTACCAACTCAAGGTAAAAGGTTCTCTGGCAGTTTTGAAATTCAGTATGTTGGGGAGAACAAACAGGATAGCCATTTTGGATTTCAGGGCTTTCCAAACACTAGTCCTAAAACGAACAAACAAGACACATTGTACATTTCTGAGACTATGCACAAGCACCTAGATTGTGTGGAGGATGGGAAGCCAAGGAGAAAGATATGGGAGAAAAGTGGGCAGAAAAAAATAGCATTTCATCCGCATCTCTGATGGCAAGAAGAAGCTGTGTAAGCCTGATGGAATGGAGAAATGCTGCCCTTAGTAACCAGTCTTTTCTAGGTAGTGGGCAGCTCACAAAGGGATGTGCAAAAGTTTAAATAGCATTGCTTATGCTAAGGATTCAGCAACACTGTAGAATTAATGTAACTTGACACCACTTTAACTGCCATGGCTGAATGCAACGGGATCATCAGATTTGTAGTTTTACAAGATTTTTAGCCTTTCCTGCCAAAGAGTGCTGGATTTTGAGTCTGAAAGAGAAGCAAGCAGAAAAGAAAATCTTACTTTCCCCTGAACATTTAAGCAAATTTACTCCTTTGTAATGCACTTTATCTTTCTGCAACTATCCATTGTTATCCCATCTTCACCTTTATCCATCCTTGCTTCATTTTTTTGCACAACTTTCAATCTTTGTTTCTATGATTTTAGTTGTTTCAGCCAATGCTGTGTTAGACCCAGCCAGAAGAGACCTATTGAATTAATTGCCGAATAGTAATATCAAGGACCTCATCACATTGAGGTCCTTGATGCAGGGGACAGTGGGAGGCAGGCGTAGGGCAGAGGGGCTAATAATGGGGCAATGGGGAAGCACCCTGCATCACCAACTTGCCCATTACATGTGTTGTTCTCATTATTTCTAACCCGAACATGAGTAGTCTCCCATGTTGAGGTTTCCGCCTCTTACTACACTTTCTCCATACAGAAAGCATGGAGCCCCGTTGGAAGCAGTTGTATGCCATGGGATGAGAGCTGATGGCTCTGTGCTGACTGAGTGGAGGAAATGTCCTACGACAGGAATTTTTGGTAACATGATGACATCACAACTCTCCCATAAATCCTAGGGATTCCATAACTGCACTATAACAGGCATTACTAGTTAGATTTAAGCCATGGTGACAATAAACGTCATCCCAATCCTTGTTTCTCCTAATCCAGAGGTTGAGCTATAAAGCTTCATTTCCACAGATCAAAGTTAAGAGATTGTCACTGACAATTTATTTATTTATTTATTATTTAAACTTATATGCCGCCACTCTCCTGGGGCTCAGAGCGGCTTACAAGAATAGCTAAAATCTAACAAAATTTAAAAGCAATTTAAAACAATTTAAAAACAACACTATCAAACATTAAAAGCCTGTCGAAACAAGTGTGTCTTACATGCCCTGCGGAAAGCTGGTAAGTCCCGCAAGGCACGGACTTCAGGTGGCAGAGTATTCCAGAGTGATGGTGCCACTGCTGTGAAGGCTCTGCGTCTGGTTGCTGTTAGACGCAAGGTCTTGACACTGGGGACTTCCAATAGATCTTGGTCTTCAGAACGGAGGGATCTCTGGGGTTGGTAGGGGGTGAGGCGGTCCCTCAGATGAGATAGGTCCCACAATGAGATAGGTTTTAAAGAACAATGTATTTCAAAACCCCATTGCTACCCCAGCACTCTTGTTCAATTTGTCCAGAGAAGAGACTTGGAGTCAGTCACATTTTCATTGTGTCCTGACACAGAGATATGGTTGGACCTCTCCCGTGTATCATTTGTATTTAAACAGAAAAACAATTGTCTCTTTCATTTTTCTGTGTCGAGTCATGGGAGGTCCAGTTTTTAAAAGTACACAGAAAATGAGCATTTGCTTGTTGCCATATATAAATCAAGATAAAAATGTGTGCAGTGACAATACAAAATGCCTTATGAAATTGCTATGCAATATAGAAACTAATGTTTTTTTAAGGGCATTAATTATAAAGTTTCTACTTAGGCCTTTTATAATCTCAAGGAAACCTTATTTTTTCAGTAGCCACTAGATGTCAGACTAAGTTCTTAGAAGTGATTATCACTAGAACTGATTCTCACATTACTATCTTTTATCAGGACTTGCATCTCTATTTCTACCTAATATGGTAGATGTAGATCACTCACTAACTACTCTGCTTGGGATTTTAAAGTTGCACTCATTAAATGATGCTATCTTCCAGTTCTCACATGGATACTGGATTCTGAGTCAATATCAAATATTAATTTTCACCTGTATGAAACACTATCTTTTCATTTTTTTTATTTTACTATGTTTTAAATACACATTTCCCAGGAAAAATGTGGAAAATCTGTCACGGCCTCCACATTTTCTCCCTCTATTTTCCAGTTGTCAATCATTCTTGTGGCCATAATCTTGGTTTTTTTTTATGTTTAGCTGCAACCCAGCTTTTGCGCTTTCTTCTTTCACCTTGATTAGAAATCTCCGCAGCTCTTCCTCGCTTTCGGCCATCAGAGTGGTGTCAGCTGCATATCTGAGGTTGTTAATGTTTCTTCCAGCAATTTTCACCCCAGCTTTGCATTCATCATGCCCTGCACATCGCATGATGTGTTCTGCATACAAGTTAAAAAGGTTGGGTGAGAGTATGCAGCCTTGCCGTACGCCTTTCCCAATCTTGAACCATTCTGTTGTTCCGTGGTCAGTTCTTACTGTTGCTACTCAGGAGACAGACAAGGTGGCTTGGTATGCCCATCCCACCAAGAACTTGCCACAATTTATTATGATCCACAGTCAAAGGCTTTAGAATAGTCAATGAAGTAGAAATAGACGTTTTTCTGAAATTCCCTGCCTTTCTCCATTATCCAGCAGATATTGGCAATCTGGTCTCTCATTCCTCTGCCTTTTCTAAACCCAGCTTGAACATCTGGCAACTCTCGCTCCATGTATTGCTGGAGTCTTCCTTGCAGGATCTTGAGCATTACCTTACTGGAATGAGAAATAAGGGCCACTGTACGGAAGTTTGAGCAGTCTTTTGCATTTCCTTTTTTTGGTATGGGAATATAAGTTGATTTTTTCCAGTCTGATGGCCATTCTTGTGTTTTCCATATTTGCTGGCATATGGCATGCATCACCTTGACAGCATCATCTTTTAAGATTTTAAACAGTTCAGCTGGGATCCCGTCGTCTCCTGCTGCCTTGTTGTTAGCAATGCTTCTTAAGGCCCATTCAACCTCACTCCTCAGGATGTCTGGTTCTAATTCATTCACCACACTGTCAAAACTATCCTCGATGTTATTATCCTTCCTATACAGATCTTCTGTATAGTCTCGCCACCTTCTCTTGATCTCTTCAGCTTCTGTTAGGTCCCTGCCATCTTTGTTTCTTATCATACCAATTTTTGCCTGAAATTTACCTCCAATGTTTCTAATTTTCTGGAAGATATCTTTTGTCCTTACTATTCTGTTGTCTTCTTCCACTTCCATGCATTGCTTATTTTAAAATAGTTCCTTATCTCTTCTGGCTAACCTCTGGAATTGCGCATTTAACTGGGCATATCTCCCCTTATCCCTGTTTCCTTTTGCTTTCCTCCTTTCTTGGGCTACTTCCAGTGTCTCAGCAGACAACCATTTTGCCTTCTTGGTTTTCTTTTTCTTTGGGACGTACTTTGTTGCCGCCTCCTGAACAATGTCGCGGACTTCTGTCCATAGTTCTTCTGGGACTCTGTTTACTAAATCTAGTCCTTCAAATCTGTTCTTCACTTCCACTGTATATTCGCTAGGAATGTTAGTGAGATCATATCTAACTTGTCTGTGTATTTTCCCTGATCTCTTTAGTTTTATTCTAAATTGAGCAATAAGAAGTTCGTGATCTGAGCTACAGTCAGCCCCAGGTCTTGTTTTCACCGACTGGATGGATGTCCGCCACCTTTGGCTGCAAAGGATGTAGTCAATCTGATTTCGGTGTTGACCATCTGGTGAGGTCCATGTATAAAGCCGTTGTTTAGGTTGTTGGAAGAGAGTATTCATTATAAACAGTGAGTTTTCCTGGCAAAATTCTATCAGCCTGCATCCCGCTTCATTTTGTTCTCCCAGACCATGCTTGCCTGTGATCCCAGTTGTCATTTGACTTCCCACCTTGGCATTCCAGTCTCCTGTAATGAAAATAATGTCTCTTTTTGGTGTATTATCCAGTAGCTCCTGCAGCTCCTCATAGAACTGATCTACTTCTGCTTCTTCAGCAGCTGTGGTTGGGGCGTATATTTGGATCACTGTGATGTTGAAAGGCTTTCCTTGCACTTGAATTGAGATCATTCTGTCATTTTTTGGGTTGTATCCAAGCACTGCTTTAGCGAATTTCTTATTAATTATGAAGGCTACTCCATTTCTTCGATGTTCCTCTTGTCCGCAGTAGTAGATCTGGTGGTCATCTGATGTGAAGTGGCCCATTCCAGTCCATTTCAGTTCGCTGACCCCCAGAATGTCTATCTTTAGTCTTGACATCTCACCAATAACAACATCCAATTTGCCCTGGCTCATAGATCTTACATTCCAGGTTCCTGTGGTGTGTTGATCTTTAGAGCATCGGATTCGTCGTTCACCTCCAGTACCGTCGGCCGCTAGCCTTCCTTTCGGCTTTGAGCTAGCTGTGTCATCACATCTGGGGCTAGTTGAACTTATCCTCTGTTCCTCCCCAGTAGCATTTTGGCCATCTTCCGACCTGGGAGTCCCATCTTCCAATGGCATACTGACATATCTCTGGTTGTACTGGTCCATTTAGTTTTCTTGGCAAGGATACTGGAGTGGTTTGCCATTGCCTTCCCCAGGGATCACGCTTGGTCTGACCTCTCTGCCACGACCGTCCTGTCTTGGGTGGCCCTTCACAGTTTCGCTCATGACATCATTGAGGTGCTCAACCTCCAGCGCCACGACAAGGCGGTGATCCTTTGCTGGAGATACATACATTTCTATGTACCTCAAAATATGGATTTTTTTTTGTAAAAAAAAAACCCACATCAGATTCAGCCCAAACCAAGATCCAGATAATTACTTTTAAAATATATTCACAGTTGTAGATAGCTTAAAAAAAAACACAAACCTGGGATTCACCATAGTACAAGAAAGCATTTCAAAAAATTGCAATCAAAATAAAGGAACGGATTACTGAAACCAAACAAATCCACAAAGATAAATTAAAGTTTGTATGGGATGACCTTCACTTTGAGAGGTTTTATGACAGAATATGGTCAAAGTGAATGCTAAATATATAAATACAGCTAGGTTTTTTTTTTTAAAAAAAAAACAATCTAGAGACTTAGGCTTGCTTTAAACAGAAATTATCCACTTGGAATGGGAACTCAGCACTTATTTTCCTGATGCCTGAAGGAAGTGAAGCTGAGTTTAATTCTGAGTCAACTGTTGTTATTTATACAAGCTAGGAACCCGAGGATATTCTTGCTATACATCCTTGGATATCATGGTGTGTCACAGCATGATTGAAGCTCTGGTAGGGTTCCTGTAGACTTACTAGTGTGAGGGATAGAATGGTCTTTTTCCCATTGCACAGAAAAACTATGAGGAGAAAGCCATACCTGTCAAATTTCTGTCCATCACACAGCTGTTAGAGGCATGGACACTTGTCAAAAATGATCAGACTGAGGAAATGCCAGGAGTACTAATCTTTTGTATACAAAGACAATGTTGATTATGTAAGGGGGTTAAGATAATGACAATGATAGGACAGTATAGACTAATTTCTCCTTTCCAGGTTTGTGTGTACATTTTTCACCTTCTCAATTGTCATAGTGTTTAATTGAGCCAATGAGGAGATGCTTAGGGCTGGTTTTCATATTGGTTGCTTTCTTTGCTTGAAGGAAGAGAGAAACCCAAAAAAAGATCGCAGTCAACCAGGTTAAACTGCTCGTCCAGCCAGCCTTGTGTTTGTTGACTCTGATTGACAAGAGTTGCTTGAGGTCTTTGGAAGAAAGGTCTCTCCCACGCCTTGCTGCCAGGCCCTTTTAGCTGATGATGCCTTTGGTTGAAGTGGGGACCTTTTGTATTCAAAACATATGCTGTAGTTTCAAGTGATGACCTTTCTGACCACTGAGTAATACACCCTCAGATTGAGCATATACTGTGCAAACCAGATTCTCATGGACTTCATCATCTGAACTGGGGAAAATATTTTTAAAGATGCCATAGTTAAAAATTGTTCTTGTTGAACATATTTCTATGATGCATTAAAAAGCATTTTTGCAATAATAAGACCCAAGAATTGCAACACATTTAAAAAATACAATAAAAAGAAAAGTATTTCATTAGAATTATGAGAAGCACTTGGGATAAGAGCCAAAGTTAACCATTAAAATGTCAACAAAGACGGCTTCAGTTGTTAACAGAAACATCTGATTTTGGAAGCCAACATGCTCAATCCACAATCTAAGCGCTACATTGGAGGAGGCTTCCCTCTGTATTACAATTACAGTAAACTCACTAAGCCATTGTATGGTAAGCAGTGTAAGCACACACACTAGATGGTCTATTTCAGGGATTGGTAAATGTATGAGCTGTACTGCCCAATTTTCCTTACAGGCAGCCCCCTTTTGGTGTGCTATACCTTTTTCAAAACAAGCCAATTACCTTTGTTTTCCTCTAGAGACCTTCTCAATTTGACAACCAGGAGAGATATTTTCTGTCATCATATTTAGAGGTCCTACAGAGGAAAATGAAGATATCGGGTGGTCAACAAAAGGTTCTAGGGGCTTGTGTAAGCAGGTTGGTTGTGGTTCCTTTCATGTAGTTGAGGGATTGTCTGTGCAGCTTTCAGACCAAAATTAACCCCAAAAGCATTCTGATTTTTTTAAAGTGTGGGATTGAGGGGTGCCTTGGAGAACTGGCAGTGAACTTCAGATATTATAAATGTGGTGGATGTGAGTTGTGGACCTTTCCTGTCCACCCTTGGTGCTACTTTAGCCAGCTGATCTAGACTTATGGAAATGAATCACTTCTAAGAGTGAAGAAAGATACGTAGCCACCCAGATGGTTTTCTTTATCTTCAGGCTCCAAGTCCACAGAGCCAAATGCAGCTTAGCTATTTTTGGACCACTGCTCTGAGTTCTCCTTATCTTCCAGCTTCCAGCATAAAATGGAAGTGAAGGCTTATGGAGCCCCTGTTGGGTTGTCACTTGGGGCTGAGTAGCTGGTTTCAACCTGGTGGTCATAAGCTGACTTAGACCTGTTTTACTGGGAAATGTTGGCAGCAAAAAATGCCTGTTTTAAATGAAAAAAATCTATGCAGCAGAACTAAAGAGCAACAAAATGGTGCAGGAATTGGCCACACTCATTTGTCGACAAATCTTCAGACAGCCATCTAGGAGTCATCCAAGCTTTGAGAATCTGATCAAATTTATAGGAACAATTATGGAACATTTTGCCTTATTATGAATGAGCTTCTTAGTACCAATTCTATGTAGTTCAGTATATATGATACATAAGATAATATGTTGAACAGAATTCCAACCAGTGTGTGCCCCAGTGATGTCAATGTAAGATGGACATTGACCAGAACTAGCCATTTGTTCAACTCTCTTAACCTGTACTTTCCAGAAATTTATGATATTAATACAGGGTAATTGACTATCAGTGTTGCAATGCTAAACTCTATTGCAATGAGATTAGACCCATGTATCATTGTCTGCCATGTCAAGAAGAGGGAAGTCACCTAATTTGTTAGTCTGCCTGAGGACAAAACAAAGCAAAACAAAAATCTACTAATTACATTCAAACCACAAAGGTCCATTGCAATTAAAGGGCCATAATATTCCACACCAAGTCAGTTATTCATATTATTTGTTTCATATAATATATCTTTTTGGTGTTCCCTATGGAATAATGTAATTACATACAAGTCAGAACAGCTCTGTGTCTTATATTGTGATTAGTTTTGCTTGCAGTTTCATGAACATTTCCTGTCTGAATTTGAACAATGGATAATGTTTTTGAATACCCGAGGGCATAACTAGACATGCAATACAACAGGAGTTATTAGAGTATAGCCCAAACTGCCATTTTTAGAAGAATACTTGCTGCCCAATCATTGACATTTGCTGCAGAAATTGTGAGTAAAATGAGTAGACTGCAATAAATGCAGTTGCCATGTACTCTGAACTGTTTGTGTCATATTTTGCAAGTTGCCTAGGTTTGAAAAACTTCACGTAACCTTTGGAAGTTTTGAATAATCTTACATAATCAAAGCTTTGATTGTTAGCAATAGTTTGTTGTGTGTAGGCTGGGTAAATGTTACCTGTTCATCCAAAATGAGAGAACTTCCTTTTTTGGAAAAAGATGCTTCAATGCTGAGCACATATAGAAATACCTCCCTCTAGTGAGTAAATATGGTAAATGATGGCTGATTTCAACGGGTCAGCTAGGATAATGCATCCAATGATAATGCGCATTTTAAGTTCTAAGGTGGATTAAGCTCTCTCTTTTTGTCACTGTGCTTAGAGATTGTTCCTTTTTTATAACAGTTAAGGTACAATACTTAAAAGGCTCCGTGGCTAAGTTGATGCAGGTTTTGTGGGGTCAATTGTTTAGACTTATACATGAATATATACAGTCGTTTAAAAACTGCTGTACTAACATGCTGAAAAAAACCCAAAAAAGGTAATATTGGCCTTCAAGCCAAAAGATGTGAAATTTAGTGCCAGGCAAACCTTCCTGATGAGGCTATGTTTTAGAAACTTCTCCTCTTGTTTTGCCACCCAACTTATTCAAAAGGTGGCAAAAAAAAAAAAAAAGGGAAAAGCAACCCTTGCTGATGAATATACATTTTAGCAAAGTTAGTGAGATAGAAGTTGGTCCTTGAAGCATCCAAGTCGCAACGTCACTTGCATTTTTAACTGAATCATCAAACCTTGAATCGTAGCCCTTTACAGGATTTCATTCACAATCAAATTGAATAATACCAGTGTTTGACATAGCATATGCTTTTTTTCACTTACATATCTTGCACTGAGCCCACTTTGTTTTATCATTAGTTACTGGAAGGCAAACATGGGCACTATGAACAAACCTGGTTGCTGGGGCATGTTTATCTGGGCAGGGCAAGTGGATGGCTCATTCTTCTTAACACGTAGATTGAGTCTCAGTCAATAAAATAAACATATGGAACAGGAGTATGGATGCTGTGCACCCACACAGCCTGGTGCTCCCAATTCACCTTAGTAAAATCTGTGAAGGACTTTAGCAGGATTTTGCAAACCAATTATCTTTTCCATGCCACTAGTGCTCCTCTTTGAGATTTGAAACACCAACTTGAACTGCCTTGGATGTAAGCACCTTTGATTTTACTTTGAAAGAAATGAAGGATATAAATTTGACAAATAAATCAATAAACAGAGTATTAAAGCTTTTGGAGAGGGGCTGTTTTCTTTTAAATCAATATATGAAGCATAATAAAATGTATGCACTTTAAAGATTATTTTGATGGTGATGGTGTTGATATAATACAGCAAATGTTTTCTGTTTCTATTATGATCATTTTTTAGAATGGGTAATATATTTTATTGAGGTCCCCCCCCCCCCCAAGTAATTGGTCATCCTGATATGCATGAACTGAAAGGCAAGCTTTGGCTCAAAGTGTGGGAGTAAAGGAACTGGGAAAGTTCCTACCTGAAAGGTTTGGACAAGAAGGTAAAGTTGTTGCTGTCAGTCATGCAGTTATCTTTGTTGTTCGGTATTTTTTACAGGGTAACCAATGGTGGCAGTTATTTTTCCCCAGAGCTCCCTGCATATAATGCTATACTCATCAATATTTCACAGTTGAAAAACAGAATATGTATGGTCAAGCAACAAGAATACATGGTCAAAATAGCAAAGACTATTGATGAGGAGGAGCTCCCGGTGGCTCAGTGTGTTAAACCACTGAGCTGCTGAACTTGCTGACTGAAAGGTCGGTGGTTTGAATCTGGGGAGCAGGGTGAGTTGCCGCTGCTAGCCCCAGGTTCTGCCAACCTAGCTGTTCAAAACATGTGAACATGAGTAGTTCAATAGGTAACAACACTCTATGCAATCATGCTGGCCACATGACCTTGGAGGCAACACCGACTCTTCAGCTTAGAAATTGAGAAGAGCATCATCCCCCAAAGTTGGACACGACTAGACTTAATGTCAAGGGGAAATCTTTATGTTTTATTTTATTAATGAGGGAGATGCCAGAAAAGTCTGTAGCAATTTGCTTTTGTCTTTTGGTAAGGCAGGATGCTATACATTCCTCTCCTCCTCCCGCTGCTGAATTGAGTGCAAATTACTTTTGCATCTTTAACTCTTTTTGTGCCAATTTAAGCTGAGGACAAAAGGGGAGGCTAGAGAAGCAAGTACGTTTTAAAAGCAAGGCATGCTTAGCATGTCGAAAAGTGGGATTAGTCAGGTCACCTTAACAAATTATGACAGTTAGATGGTATGCAATCTAATTTTAGATCATTCTGGGACATTAACAGTATGTACGGGGGGGCAGTAAAATGGGATGAAAAGAATGAAATCTGAACCACAGTCCCTCACATTTGAAAAATATCCTTTTGAATTTGTTGGAAGATACTCAACATCTGGAGAAGCCAGATAGAGTGATGGTGGTGGGCTGTTTCCCCTAGACTTATAGTAGTCCTGTTTTAGGTTGCTTTCCCATATTGGAAAACTGGAGTGATGCTACAAGAGTTGTGTCTTGCCTAATGTTACTCAGTCATTCATTTCAGGAAGGATTTTAAAGCGAGGGCTTTCTATCTCTCCCCGATAGCTCTTTGGTTCCTCTCAAATGTTACCATAGCACCATGTGGCTGGAACACTCAAATGTACAGGCTGGGTCCGATGTCGAATGTGGAGAGTGATGAAGGGCTGCCATCCACTTAATGCTCCATAGAGAGCAATTGTGAGAGGCTTTTAAATACATTTAAATGAATAAATAGTTTATTATAGAACTTCTGTTGAAATGGATGCAAGAGACCTGAAAGAAACAAGCCTAACTAGCATATTATCTCCTGCTAGTGCATCTTTCCCTGATGTAATGGGGGTAAATTATACCTTGAGAAAGCATCAATTATCATCAATTACTCACATCTGAAACATAATGAGGATAACTGTGATGTTTTAATTAAGAAGTAGTTTTTGCATTTTTAAAGCCTCACAGCATTCTTAAAATTTATAAAGCTAAGTGGTTGTGTAATGCATGCCGGAGAGAGATATTGATCATGTACTCATTCCAGCCTACTGATTTTGGTGTGTTATTAGCATAGGTGCATAGACTCTTTTAGTTTTGGAAGGAAGAGTTGTGGAGCCTTTTTTGATGCATGAAAAATATCTTTGAACATCATGGTGAAAGGTTAAAAGTAACTGAGAGCCATTTATATGCCAAATACCCAATTCATTATGTCTGAAGACAGAGATCGTCTTATTATTATTCTTTGTAAACAATATTGGATGCTTCTTTCATCTGAAAAGCTGTGTAAAATGCTTCAAAAATTAAAAATTAAAAACTTCAGAAATCACATCATGTAGATATGACAAGTGAAGTAGAGTTCTGCAAGAAGCAGGATGTCTTTTATTAGAAACTTAGGCCTGGAGAGCCCCTAGATAACTTTAACATTGAGCTTGGGAAAGATGGAGCAGGTGTTGGGGAGTTGATGGATTTTGGTGGTTGTCGCCAAATCACAACATTCCAAACTCTAATATGAAGTAGATGATTTGGATGTCCGCAGTGCGATTTCTTGATTCAAGATAGGTTTTAGGGTGCATCTTAGTTGTTTATTCGTTCAGTCGCTTCCTACTCTTCGTGACCTCATGGACCAGACCACACCAGAGCTCCCTGCTGGCCGTCATCACCCCCAGCTCCTTCAGACTCAAGCCAGTCACTTCAAGGATACCATCCATCCATCTTGCCCTTGGTCAGCCCCTCTTCCTTTTTCCTTCGAGTTTCCCAAGCATCATTGTCTACATTGTATCTACATTGTAGAATTAAAGCAACTTGATGCTACTTTAACTGTCATGGCTCAATGCTTTGGAATCATTGGAGTTGCAGTTGTACAAGGTTTTAATTTTGCTGACCACATGGCAAGTGGGCATGTCACCTGAATTAGTTCCATATAGTTTTCACTCTTGTCTGTGGAAGCAGAGTATAACACAGTGAATGACCAGGTTATTTCCGATGTATGTAAGAACAGCAGGAACAGGAGATGGGGCGTAGGCTGTGATCGAGAACCACCCTCCCATCCATGAACTGAGGATGGAAACTGTGTAGATAGCAGTGCAAAGGAATATTTTCATGTTGAAACCAATTGTTAAAGTAATCAAGTTCTCAGCATGTGCCAACCATGCCTATCAGCCATGTCAGCTTGCTCTGATGAATGCTGATCATACAGGCAAAAACCCACATTTGTTCCAAATAATCTTAGCATTAAATACCAATGTAATTAAAGTTTCAGGATAGCAATGTCCAGCTTGTAATTAAAATGAACACTGTGACAAGCAAAAATTCCTATTATCAATTTGCTTGTGAAATTTCTCATATTTTTATATGCCAACTACCTGCCAAAGAGATCAAGGTAGCAGAAACAGTTCTCCCTATTGACATCACAAACAGCAAGGTGCATGGCTGTGACTAAGCTTACCCATTGAGCTTTATGACTAAGAAACTGAACATGTGTCACTATAGCCCTTAAATCAAGGTTTTATCTTCATACCGGATCTGATTTGTACTTATGCCAGAGCAAATCTAGACTTGCAGGAAACCAGTGGATTTTGTTACAGTCTGGAAAGCTGCCTAAATTTCATGTTGTACTTCTACAGAATCTTGTACTCTAATATGACACTGTCACATTGTGTCAGTATATTAAAAAATCTTTGTATCTATGTGATCTACGCTTCAGTGATGCCTCAGCACTGAATTTGCAGCTCACACAGGATATAAAAGATAGGATATAGAAATGCAAGTGTGTGGCAGAAAAGGTGCTGAAGCCAGTCCATACACAGGTGGAACTGGGCACCTGGACTTATGAATGAACGTTGAACTGAATGGCAAAATACCAGTAAACTTTCAGATGGAAAAAAAATCTGTGCTTGCCAAATCTTCTTTAAGGTGGCTCTTTTATACTGTAGTGACTCTGCTGGGAAAGAATGTCAGTTTATTCAAGAAAAAAAGAAGTGAAATCAGTTTTGAGAAACACCAAGGCATTGCCATTTTGGATCCTAGCCATTAAACATCTGAGACAATACTTTTGGAAAGGATCTAGCTGTGTAACAAGAAAAGCCTTGACAAATGTCAGCACAAATACAGTAGTATCCGCTGAATGATAGCCCAGATTTTTTTTATAAAGAAACAGCCTGTGACATAGGAAGAATGAACATGGTTGATTATGTAAAGTTTATTGAACCATTCCAAAAATTGTGGTGAAAGAACAAATACTACTCCTTGATACAGACTCGCAATTATTACAAGAAAACAAGAGCTACATCCAAGTGACTTGCTACTGAAATATAAACATATATCTCTCATGGCTGAAAATACAAATTTAGTTGCCTCAAAGATCATTATCCTTATTGCTCAGTTCCAGAAAAAGAGAATAGAGTGTGCAAGTGATTTTAATGGTAAAAAAAGATAGCAAAATACATGATTTCTACTGAACCTGGTAGCTATAGCTATGATTTTTAATACATCCATATGAAAACAAATCTGTCACAAAACCTTATTTCCATACTTGGAGGTCCTCTACATGCACACATACAAATACGTATATACAAATTACCCATTCTAAGCAAGATTGAACATGTGAGCGCAGCAGTTGGAGAATAGCCATCCCATCAAGTGCAATCTCTCAATGATCAATTGTCATACATATTAATCTAAAAGTAGATCCCATACACATTTTTGTTCCTGGGTTATAAATGTCATTTTATAATTGGTTCTATCATTAAAAAAACATGAAAAAGTTTATGAAACATCAAAAACTTTGTTTTGCTATAGTTTTTCAATGAGTATCTCATATAGCCTCAACCAATTCAACATAGTTTACGGCAGCCACAAAAATGGAGTTTCTAGAGTAAGTACCACATAATTAAACAGGAAATAACACTTTCAAACCAGAAACAGTTTTTTTTCAAATTTTGTAACATAGCGCTATCATCGCTGACAATAACATGTTCATCAACCAGCTATGCTCTTTCTTTAGTGTCACAGGGTCACAGTTAGGATTGCCAAATAAAATACAGGACAGGACTCCCCCAGTTTCCATAGTTGTGCAGGTTTTGAGGCCAAAATTATGGATTTTGATATGACTTATGGATAAGTTAGTCATTCCAGCATTCCACAAATGCTCTCATAGTGCCAGCCACTCTGGCTGCTGCCATTTCCCTGTTCAGGCATTCAAAAATGTCAGAAGTGGCATCACAGTTCAGAGAATAGAGGGGGTTGGTGCTTCGTTTAGGTTCTTTTGGGATGGACGAAGGTCTCTTCTTTTGCCATTCTTCTCAGAGAAGGCATGGTTTTAAAAAAAACAAGTTAAGGTACAATGCTTACACTGATCTATGGATAGGTTGATGAGGCTTTTTGGGTTGGTTTTTGACTAAAATTTCTAGATTTATATATGAATATATAGTGCAATGTCAATTGTAACATTTGCACCCCATGATTATAGCACATTGCTACCACTTAAACTGCCATGGAATTCTGGGATTTGTTATTTTGTGAGGTATATTAGCATTCTCTGCCTGAGAGTTATAGTGCCCCACCAAATGAGAAATCCCAGGATGCACCAATAGAATTTAATGTGGAATCCAAGTGCTGTAACTGTGAAGTGTGAGAGAATTCAGCAATACAGGATTTCCATGTGCTCATTCTTCTAGTACTGCATAATTGTGTATGTTGTAAGAAAGAGGATTTGTAATGCACAAAAGAACACAGCATCCTGTAATAATTGTGATACCCATCCACAGAACCTTTTCCTGTTCATACCCCTTCGGTGCTCGAAATTGGCCAAGCTAGCTAGTCTCTGGGGCAGAGGACAGATGGGCATAAATCAGACATTAGGAATGGGAATATATCAAAACCAGTTGTACAATACTTCAATCTTCTTGTGCATCCCATCTTGGAAGTCAGAACAGCAGTCCTTAAACAAAAAAAAAATTACAAAGGAAGATTGAAAAAATAAATGGGAATATATCCACAAACTGCAGTCCATTGACAGAAAATTGAACAGGCACACACAGATGGTTTCTGGGATTACTATTCTTATCAGGGTACTAATTAAACCCCACTTCATGAGGGCTCTCTTGGTCAGTTTTTCACATCTCCTTTCTGGTTCACTCTTCAATCCAATAACTTGTTCCACCATTCATATGGGCTTGCTGCATAGCTCAAACAAATATATATACACCTTTAAAATTAACCCGAATATCTTTAAGTACCCAGAAAGCAGGTGAAATGTATTACACAATAAGTAAAACTCACCAGCCTCACTAAACAATACTTAGCAAATCCCTGATGAAACAGGGATGTTTTGCTCACTTTTCTCAATGACAGTGCAAAGCTTGACTGATCAGGTTCTTTCAAGAGAATTCCTGCAATGCTTCTTAATCAAAGGACTTTGCTGTCAATAATTTCACTTCTCATGAAAAGTTCAACCCCATTTCATGATTTTGGTGTATAGAAGAGCAGCTGTGGGTTAAATTTAATTTCTAGCCCAAACCACAATAAACCTATTGCCTAGTAACTGGATTTAGACCAGAGGGCTTTCTAGAAGTACAGCCAATTTCCCACTATGCATTTTAGAAGTGTTGTAGCAAATTTGCCCTCTCTATCTTGGTTCTATTATGATTAATATTGCTGCATAGAACTCATCGTGAAAACGATTTGTTTGTCCACTTAAAATATTTCAAACCACCTTCTCCTTTTTTGTTTTGTTTTATCCTTATTGTCTGCTTGCATTTCTATTATAGAGATTTGCACTTTGTATAGGTACCTTTGTGCCATGTTTTTGTGTGTGTAAGGAAACGTTATCTGATGGGTGCTTTTTCATTTTATTTGATGACCATGCAGATGCTCTACTGATTGTGTGTCATCTTTCCTGATCTGGTATTCTAGCTTAGTAGTTCATCATTCTCTGGTTGACTGCATGAACAATCCACTCGCATTTGGGATGTTTGCAAACCCATACTTCATGAATGAGTGTGGCTGCCCCTTACCTGGCTGTAACACTGTGCTTCCAAATGCCACCTGAACTGAGCTGTATCTGTCAAGCTTATAGTGCTTTATGGCTGTGGTAGGGTCCTTCCAACCTACTGCCCTACGTGTTCTCTTCAGTGAAGAGGACACCTGGAAGACTGTTGTTGAAGCCATGAAACTAGTGGAATGTGCCCACACAGTCCCAGTTCTTTGGACATGCAAGGAAAGATAGCATACGCTGTAGAGATCTGCTTTGCATGGCCTTTTTAAGGTACAAAGTGCTACTGCCCTGGAAAAACGCTTCTCCAACATTTGCATCCAGAAATATAATATTCTATCAGGCTTCTGTTTTGCAGTCTATATCTTTCTTCCTCTTCTCTGTGAAGTTCTAGGACAATGAGATGGAAAGTCTTACACAGGAGTAAAAAGATAGTGACAAGGCAACCAAATCTTGCAAGCTAATGTTTGTGCCACTGGAGGTAAATGAAATCCAGATTGAAACATCTACAGCTCAACTAAGCAGAATTATCTTTCTTGATTTCTTTCCAATTCTGATGAATCAGACTTGTCCTGAGACATTGATCTTCACTGAACAACGCCTGTAGTTTTTAGCATTACTCTTCTTGGACAACCCTTCCAAATGATGTTCACAATTAGCTGGTTGTATATGAATTATTCAAGTAGAAGCAACAGATAATATTTTCTCATGATGAGAAGAGATCCACATTTTTGTAGAAAGCCCATTTTCTGGCTCTTTGTAGCAGTGTATGACATTATGAAGAGCACAGTATCTCCAAACACACCAAATATTAACTGACATATTATATGGACATATTTGTAAGCATCTAAGGATATGTGGAACTCCCTCCTGACCTTTCGGAAGAAGCTTAAATCCTGGTTATGTGATCAGGCATTCATAGAATACTTTGTTTACTGGGATAGACAAGATTTATTGGTCCGGACTTGGACTGCTTTGGATGACGATTTTAATTCTGGTGATTTTAACCTGGCAAGCAGGTTCTTAATGTATATTTAGAATTATTTTAATTTTGAGGCTGTATTTATTACGTGTTTTATATTATGTTTGGCATCAAATTGTTGCCTGTTTGGAAGCCGTTGAGTCTCTCCATGGAAAGCGAGAAGGACGGGGTATAAATGTTTTAAATAAATAAATAAATAAATATTCCCTTTCCAAGGTCAACAAGAGTGCTTCTTCTATAATGCATTAGCAAATAAGAATGTTGTTCTGTATTGTGAATCAGGATATCAAGGCAAAATTAACTCTTGGAAAAGGCTTTACCTCCAGAGGTTATCTAAAAGCTAATATTGCTTATATATCTTCATTCACTATAAATTAAAGAATCTTCTAGGAAGAAGGATACTTCTAGAAATTTGTCCAGACTAATCCCTACAATGCCTCGATTTAAAGAGATGGCTACTTCTGAGTATGGGAGCTGGGGAAGCCTGGGAAGCAGAGCCCTGGAAAGGCACAGAAGAAGGCTTAGATGACACCGGGCTCTTGGGCTTTTTGCAACTGTGCAGAATTGAGGTGAGAAGAAAAATTCCATTAAATAATATGCTTGAATCACTTGTAAAAATTCCCTCAGATATTATGAAAACCTCTAGTTTTTAATATATTTTTCCCCAAACTATGCAGTTAGACATTTCTGGCATCTGTGTGGCTTAACTTAGACATATTTCTGCTACTCCATCATTATTTCGGAAATCCTATTTTTTTCTTTTTAAAAAGCTTGGCTGAGATCATTCTATTAACACTTTTCAACTCTACAAAACAAATAGATAATAGTGAAGATTCCACCTGAACATTAGGAAGAACTTCCTAACTGTGAGGAGCTATTTAGCAGTGGAACTCTCTGCCTAGAAGTGTGGTGGAAGTTCCTTCCTTTGAGGCTTTTAAACAAAGGCTGGATGGCCATCTGTCAGGGGGACTTTGATTGTGCTTTTCCTGCATAGCAGGGGCTTGGACTGGATGGCCTATGTGCTCTCTTCATACTCTACAATTCTATGAATCAGCAATTCCAGTATTGGGGTTTCCTATGAGGATTTTTCTACCATGCGCAAGCTTGTTCAAATTACTTTATTTTGTATTTTCAACATGAGTGTTTCTGTGCCAGGTTTGTAAAAATAGTGAACATCTAGGTAAGGGGCCGTCTGGAGTTTGGTGAAAAAGAAGTGCAAGGGGCAATGGAAGGGTTTGAACATTTCTCAATTTGTGCCTTAATAATATATTCACTTTTTGGCCCAACAGAATGACGGAGGGGTGAAATACTCTTCACTCAAACTGCACTTTCTTCTTGACTTTTATTTTAGTTCATTCTGAAAACAAGCTGAAAATGCTGAAAGGCATGCAAACAATTTCATTGCAAACATTTATTGCCCTTAAGGGGTAAAAAACAATTGTAAAAAAGGTATTCATACAATTTTAAATCAGAAGCATCATTTTAAAAAGGATGATGTAATAATAAATGAACTTTGAAAAAACAAACCAAACCAAAGCCATACTCTTTAAAATACTGTTAAAAAACAATCACTGTTTCCAATCAGCAAAGTAGTTTGTGCAGTTGATTTTCAGCAAAAACTACTTTTTCTTCCCTTTGCCTTTTGTACCTTTTGCACCTTTTGCTCCCTTTTTCTTCTGTACATCTGGGGTTTTCTTTTCTTGTTCTGCTCGAAGGGCAGCTTCTTCAGCTGCTAAGGCTTCTTGTCTTAAACGCTCAGCTTCTAGTAGCTTAGATCTGTATGCTTCCCGGATGCTGAAAACCTTACCTCGTGCTTCATCCAAGGATGCCTAGGCAAAGACAAGTATGCCCATTGAGGACAAATCAGTCTTTAAGTATTTAAGTGTAGATGTATCTCTAGTAATATTTTAAATGACTCACTAGTTCCTGGGATCTCTATCTATACAATTAGATGGAATCATATTTTATCCCAATATTTTCTGCTTAGTTGCCCATACTATTTAGCAATCACATATAGCAGAACTTGTTTTTTATCTTTTCAAATGTAAATATCAAAAAATGGTACCTTAGAAAAGGGGGCAACATGAGTCTTTTCATAATTTGTATTTACTTAATTTGTTAGAACAACAAATATTCTAACATTTTAATATTGTAAAAGCCTTTAAAAATGAATTCTTATTTTTTATCTTGTCACTCTGCCCAGGTTTTGCTTTAACATAAGAGCAGCATTTTGAGCTAGTACCAGCTAGCTCAAAATGAGAGGGAACATGAGTGCAAGAGAACAGGACTTCAAGGGTGCAGCCTATGTGCCTAGTGCACTTGTCTGCTATAGAACATTGCTGTCTGCTTGGCTCTTGTCAGCTTTGTGGAACTTTGGTTAATTGATTTTGTGTGGTTTTTATTCCTAGTATATTTGGTTTCATGAAGAGAGAGAGGGAGAGAGAGCAGGAGAGAGAGGGAGGCTGGAATGAGTACAGTATGAAGAAAATGATGCTTCTGCTTCTTCACCTTGTGCTTCCTTGCCACAATTTAGTGTTTCTACCATTTAAAAGTTGATCTTTCTTTTCTATTGTTCCAGTTGAATGTGCATTTATACATTATTTGTTATTTATAAAGTACATTTTCTTATTTTAAAACACATAACAAAAATGCACGGGGGGGGGGGTATTCAGGGGGCTGAAATTTATTAATAGCATTTCAGTGCATTTCAATGGGAAAATTCACTTTGCGATAAGAGCTCGGTCACGGAAGAAATTAAACTGTACTGCATTAACCCAATGTAACACACAAGGGCAATTGGGTTCTGGAATGAATCTAGGAATATTCTCTAACAATGATTCTGTGTCTGAAAACTGAGTGTGACCCTAAATGTAACTCAAATGTAATTCTTATGAGATTTTCTTATGAACTGAAATAGCTTCTTGTCTTATTTGAATTAAGTTTCAATATGTTTGTTCTTATTCAGTTCAGTGATTATCTTAGATCAAAACTAGAGTATCTTTATTAGATGTACATGAATAATAGTAAAATATAGAGATGTCACCAGCAAGTTATCTTTCCCCTCACAACTGAAAGTAGATTATAATGACTTTCTTTCTGTTATCTGTTAGGTGTCGGTGGTATCTGGGAGGGCCTTTGCACAATTGAGACTTGTGCGCCAACTGCGACCGTACCTCGTGAAGGCTGATCTGGCCGGGGTGGTCCACGCCTTGGTCACCTCTAGAATGGATTACTGCAATGCGCTCTACGTGGGGCTGCCCTTGAAGACGGCTCGGAAACTTCAATTGGTCCAGCGGGCAGCAGCTAGGATGCTAACTGGAGCTCATTATCAAGAGAGGTCTACCCCTCTGTTTAAGGAGCTCCACTGGCTGCCATTTATTTTCCGAGCCCAATTCAAGGTGCAGGTGCTCACCTACAAAGCCCTGAACGGTTTGGGACCACCCTACCTGCGTGACCGCATCTCCATCTACGAACCCACACGCTCGCTCCGGTCATCTGGGGAGGCCCTGCTTGTGATCCCACCTACGTCGCAAGCGCGCTTGGTGGGGACATGGGACAGGGCTTTCTCTGTGGCGGCCCCCCGACTTTGGAATGCCCTTCCAAAAGAGCTTCGTCAGGCCGCTACTCTAGCAGTTTTCATAAGGAACCTAAAAACTTGGCTGTTCCGATGTGCCTTCGCAGATTAGGAATCCCCATCCCAAGTCCTAGAAGCACTTTAGCACAACCAATGTTGCTGCACACCGCACTTTTAATCCTACGTTCCTCCTGCCATCTCAGCACTTTTAACCCTGTACCCCATTGCGCCGGCCGAACCAGTTTTAATAGTGTCTTGATGTATTGATGTATTGTCATTGTTGTTATTTTGCTTAATTGTTTTGATTTGCTTTGTTTATTGTTGTGTTATGTTTTCTATTGTATTGTGTTTTGAGGCTTCGGCCCGTGTAAGCCGCATCGAGTCCTTCGGGAGATGCTAGCGGGGTACAAATAAAGTTAATAATAATAATAATAATATCTGTCATCAGGAAGAATTCTGCATACCAATGCCAAAATAGAAATGAATGGTTGTTAATACAAGATATGTTTCCTTTTTACAGAAAAGCAAGAATAGGCCATTATGGAAGACAGCAGTGGTGATGGGAGCGATCATCACAATGAACTAATGGTATTATTGTTTAGTCAACACAGTGGGATATGTAGAATGTATCTTCGTATGCCTAAAGCCCAAACAGATTTTTCGCATAAGGTTATTAAGTGTCTAATGAACAGATGCAGACCACTAAATGTTTTTAAAATGTAGCCTTAAGAGCTTTTTGTTCATACATGTTTTTGGTTTTTGCTATAATCACATATCATACTTCTCATCCTTCTTAAGTAAGTATGTCAGATTTGGATAGATGTCACAAACAAAAGTAGGGCAAATTAAATTTATGAATTCATGGAGAAAAATACCAACTGGTTAGAGTCTCCCAGCCAAAACAAAACTGGCATGTATGTTTAAGAGTAGGATGGAAACTCAGACAATTAGCAGATCTAGACTTACTTGAAGATTCTCATACATTTCATGTACATTTTGCTTTAAGCGGTTCCTAGCCATGTGCTCTTGCGCTCTGTGTTCCAGAACCAGCTCTCGAAATTGTCTAAAGAGATTGATTTCTTCTGCCTTGTGCATCTCTTGCTCTTGAATAATAGACTCATTCTTCAGCACAGGCTTTGACAATGATTTTCTGAGGGTAAAGGAGAAATTATATAGCTCTCTTCAAAATGCTGGTACTATGTAAACTTTATTTCATGGCTCTCTACACTTCAGGTGTTAGTCTATGTAGAAAGGTGAAGACACAGTGACTTGCTTATTGTGATGGCACAAGTCAACCAGGTGATAAAAAATATTTCTTAACATTTTAATATTTATAAAAAAGTGTGTTGGCCAAAGGTTAAAAAATGGCACTTGCTATGATTTACCGAATGTAAGGGGTGATATCTGGAGCCTCCAATTCTTTTCGCTGAGTTCCTAAGCTTGTTTCAGTCACAACTGGAGGGGACACCATTGGTTCAGATGCAGGGGAAGCAGAGGCTGGAAAAATTATCAAAAGCATAATCATTCCCCAAATTCTCACTTTCTGAAAGCTTTCGTCAAAATTCACCCAAAGTAACCCAGAAGGAGATAGAATTAGCTATTAACTATGATCCAGTGTATCACAAAGTGGTATTTCCCTCTTACATACCCAAGAAAGAAGAGAATGTTTTGCTATTCGACACTCATTTAAAACACATAACATGGGAAAGAGAAGGAGAAGTGCAGGCAAACTTATACAGAGTGTATTTCCTTGCTGTGCTCTGAGACTTGATTACAGCCTTAATTCTGCCAAATACACAATCTGATGAAAGACACCCAGGAGTCTCATTTTATGGCATGCTATTTTCCTTCCTAAGAATTTCAACCCTCTGTGAAAACTGTACACCTGATAACCTTTACTTTCAGGTTTTTTCAGACAAGATGCTTGTGTTGTGTAGGCATGCACTTGCCTGTTTCTCCAGAGCCCACTGGTGTACTGATACTGCCAGCTTCAGACACCACAAAACCTTTCTGCATAAATTTCTTAACAAACTGCATGCGTTCTTGAGCAGCCTAGGGAACAGAAATGTATTACAAACAATTGAAAGACACAGCAAGATATAAGACTTACTAAGCCATTTGTTGTCACCAGGAAAAGATACATTCAAAGCTATGTAAATGGTATGTATCAGTATTGATTAATAAATTGTACATGTTATCAACATAATAATGAAGCTGATATAATTATTTCAAAACATTTACAATATTTTCCCCTTTTATGCATTTGAAGATGAAGATGAAGACTGGCAAAGACAATGCCAGTCACTGGCAACTGAACAACTTAATCCATTTTTAGGCTGGTATTATAAACAGACTTAAAACAACAGGGTGATCTTTAATGGTGAGTAGTATTCTTTCTGTTGATTGTATCTAACATACATATATTCCAGCTGTCTGAAGCCATTTATTCCATCTCCCCCTCCCCCCAAAAAGAGAGTTATACTCATTTGTTGATTAGAGTTAAAAGTAAGACGCATAAATCTTCAGTTTTTTGGAAGTGACACACCACTTCAGTCCTCATGTGAATTGGCAGTTCATTTATTTATTTATTTACTATATTTATATCCCGTCTTTCTTGACCCCGAAGGGGACTCAAGGAGGCTTACAGTATAGACAATAATTCAATGCCTTAAAAAACTATACATCCAATATACAAACAAATAAGCATTTCAATTAAAAATGTAAAAGCAAGATTAGAAAACATTAAAACATTAAAAAAATACAATTATGACTATAAACCACGTTATCTGCAATCATAGTCCAGGCCATTCCGGTAATCATTACACATAATTCCAAGTCCATCTATTCACCAAAAGCTTGATCTCAAAGCCACATTTCTGAAGGTCAAGAGGGAAGGGGCTGATCTAATATCTCTGGGGAGGGAGTTCCACTGAGAAGGCCATGTCTCTCGTTCCCAACAATCACACCTGTGAATGAGGTAGGACTGAGAGCAGGGCTTCTCTGGGCGATCTTAATTTCCAAGATGGTTCATAGGGCAAGATATATTTGGACAGGTAAACTGGGCGCAAAGCAGTTGCCTAAAGCAGACCAAAGTGAAGTGACTGTGTAAGCTCTGACTGTGGCTCTGCAATGAAACTATGCAACATTGTGAAGTCTTTTCAAATGCACAATTTGTACCCAAAATATACCAAATGAGTTATAGATGCCAGGACATTGATGGCTAGGATAGAATATTATATACAAAAGAAAACTTGCAAAATGAATCAAATCACTTCATTACAGGGCTTGGAAAATTATATTTTATAGCAAAATAATACATATCAGCACCCCCCCCCCCCCCAAATTCCTGTAAAATTGGTTCAGATGGATTGGTCCCTTTCAGAAACAAGCGCCACAAATAACCTTCTACATCAATGTGAGCTGCCTTGGCTCAGCATATTGGGTAGTAAGCTCTTATAATGGTGCCCCAAGTGAGATGCAGCCTATGATATGTATGGGTGCATTTAAAGCTCATTGGTATAATACAATACATCCTGCAGAACTACTGCCAGATTAGATAACACTGGGCACAAATAGCCAGATCTAGCATAATGTAGTTTCCCCTGTCACTCATTTTGCTGTGACTGCTTAACTGACACTTTCACATATTTGTTGTGGACCATGGAAGCTCAGTGTCTTTGCAACTGTATGGACACTATGATCATGGATGTTCTGTATGTACACTGGCAGCAATATGTAACATATGGCCGGTTTTAGATTTGGGGGCTGAGTAACTTAATTATTTCAACATGTGATGAAGTTTTCCCTGGAAAATTGGAAGATGACTCACTGAATTAAAGCACACACGTGGGTGAATGATTCATGTCACAACATTCAGCTGCCAGGCTTGGAATGACAGAAGCCAACCCCCCCCCCCCCCAAAAAAAACCCCAGTATTTCTCTTACAGCATGATAGTACGATTTGTTTAATTGCTAGTTGCTAAAAACACAAAAAATCCCTTTGATATATTAACAAAACATGAGTTAAAACAAATTATTTTTGAAGCATCTGCAAATGAGAACGGATTAGCAATGCTTACCAAAAATACGAGTGATAAAGTCAGCATTCGCAACTCATACAATTGCTGTGTTTCCTCAATAATATTAATCCCAGTTAAAATGTAAAAGTTAAAATGTTTCCTGCTGTAATGGAACAAAGCTGCATCCATTCAGCATACTTATTCCCACAGTGATCAGCCGTTCAGCACAATGCCAAAGCATTGGAACTGCATACATGACTGATTGTTTTCTAGATGTGATAACACAGTTCCTGACAACCTGGTTCAAATCAGAACACAAGATAAAGGTCATGCAAGGAAAGCAGAAGCATCAGGATATGGAAGGAGAAAGAGGGGGGATAAAATTAGTAGGCTACGGTAAGGGCAACTGCATTGCTAATGTAATGAGCCATAGCAGATCATGTTATCCCCTATTAAGAATTAACTAATATTTTAATATTATTTCTTAATACAGTGCAGTCTTATGTCTATTTACACATAAGTAGGCAGGTTCCGTTGAGCTTAATGGGGCATTACTCCCTAAATGAAGTCTTAGCCTTGCAGTTTTATTATACAAGCTTATGAGAATTCCTTTAACTTATATGAATATTCAAATCAATTTTCAATGTATTGGTACATTAGTACAAACAGTATTGTACATGCTAGAACCTAAAGAGATCTGGAGAGCCACAATATACATCTTGGCTTCTACTTGTGGCAACTGGAAATAATGATGGTTAACTTCTGGTAGCCCTCTAGACTATTTTAGAAGGAAATTTTGGCTACTTTGGGATGGTGTCCATGGGGGGGGGGGGGGAGAACAACTGCTAAGAAGACCCATAAGACCGATTTTCACACTGAAAAAGTATTTTTCTGATGAAAAAGCGACATATTTTGGTAAAATTTTGAGAGCCATGTGCCAAGGCCTTTAGATGTCCCAAGCATCAGACAAGATCCCACAAAGAGAAACACTGGATGTCAGATTCATACTCTCATCATACATTTCTTCGTGAGTCATCGGTAAAGTCACTAAAATTGCTACTACCTTGCTGGTATGATCTTCCCAAATGATCTTCCCAAATCATAGAAAAGTCTAATGTAAACTTCCAACATTTCAAATGCTTATTTTTTCCCCACTGGAATACAACAATGGAAAATCAGGTCATATACTATATATTTTCCCATTATTATTTATCTAAAGCAGTTTCTTGGCTCAACCTCAACAACAATCTTGCCTCATTTAACACGGTGTTTGATACTGACAAATCACTCCAGGAAGATAACTATTTGAATGGCATTTCCACAAAGCAAATCCTGCTGGCTCTCATAAAGTTTCTTTCTAAATGTATGCATAATTGGCTAAGCCCCCATTACCTTGACAGCCCTTCCTGGCTCTGCAGCTTCCCATGCTTGCTTCATTGCTTTGATCTCATCTGCTCTCTCTGTATCTTTTCTCAAATCTACAGCTTCTATCTCTTGTTGTTCTGTGACTAGACGCAAGATCCAAAAGGGCTTGTTTGGGTCAGATTGCTGTAAATAAAAACAGATTCGAGGAGCATATATCACTTTGGATCTCTCAACAGGATGATACGGATGTAGAAGGGTGGCATGACCCAATATTGTAAATTGCTCCTATGATGCATGTATGTCCAGCTTTGTAAAGTGAAGTTTCCATCTCACATGACTTAATTGCTGCTGTGATCTGCAAATATCTTATGGCAGATGACAGCAGTATTGAGTAATGTATGGCTCATAATTAAGCCATGTTTGACTTCTAGTTTAAAATCTAGTTTCTTAAATGGTGCTTAGAAGTATTCTTAATTATGGTTAGTAAAAGGCTAATGTAATGCTAAAATGTGATTAACAGTGGCAAGAGGAATGTGTGCAAGTGGCTTGGAGGAATAAGTCTGCAAAGTTGCATGTCTTGATAACTAAACCATTAGTGTTTTGGTAGCATTATGTCTTTACTAGCCCCTAACCCCTGGTGGCACAGTGGGTTAAAGCACTGAGCTGCTGAGCTTGTTGACTGAAAGGTCGCAGGTTCGAATCCAGGGAGTGGCATGAGCTTCTGCTGTCAGCCCCAGCTTCTGCCAACCTAGCAGTTTGAAAACATGCAAATGTGAGTAGATCAATAGGTACCGCTCCGGTGGGAAGGTAACGGTGCTCCATGAAGTTATGCCAGCCACATGACCTTGGAGGTGTCTATGGCTCTTCGGCTTAGAAATGGAGATGGACACCACACCCCAGAGTCAGATATGACTAGAATTAATGTCAGGGGAAAACCTTTACCATTTGTAGAATATAAGTGGCTTTTCACCTTCCCTATCTGGTAATGAAAAATGAATATATCCTGCAAGTGGCTATTTACAACTGTAGTACAGTCACTAACTATTTGAAAAATCTAGTAACATTTTTTAAAAAGAACACATTTCTGTATTACTATTTGCATGTCTCACATATGCTTTTTTGGTAACCCACAAAGGCTGAAAATGTATCGTAAGATTCTGAAGGCATATGCTTAAGGCATTTTCCCTCTTATTCTCCCTTAATATTACAAATATATTATATATTATAGTGCAGTCATGGGCAAACTTTGGCCCTCCAGGTGTTTTGGACTTCAACTCCCACAATTCCTAACAACTGTTAGGAATGTGAGAGTTGAAGTCCAAAACACCTGGAGGGCCAAAGTTTGCCCATGCCTGTTATAGTATCACAAAATGGGAGACACTTGAGGGCACCAAGAAGAAACGTAAAAACTAGGGGGAACCCATGGAGTTTTTGTGGAAAAATACCCTGTCTAGCATATCACTTATCCACCTGAAAAAAATGGGCTGAAGCAACGAATGACTGGCAAACTTAAATAGATTCTCAACTGATGGGAAGCAGAGAACACTTTTAAAAATGTGGCAATGCAAGTGAGTTGTATAGAAGTGAAAATCTGATCTAATATGGGCTGATGCTGGTGTAGGGGAGATGATAATAACTGTGGATGATATTTGGGCTATGTATTGGTGTGGAGGGATTTTGATTTTTATCACTGTGACATTCATGATGCAAATAGTGGTTGGCATTAAATTTTAATTGCTTCAGCAAAATTAAGAATTATATAATGCGCTTTAAAACAGGAGAACATTTTACACTCCATTTCATTACACAGTATGTCAGGACACCTAGTACAAAACAAGGAGAATTTTAGCCCTTACATCAATTTAAATAGAAAAAAAACAATCACCATTAAACCACATATTTTATCATATTTCCTATCCACTCTTAGACAGAAACTGGAGAAAGATACCAGACAAAACAGTGAAAAAATCGACTGTTTATTTATTCCTACCTGTGATTCTGGTCTAATGGTAGATGGAGGCTTTTCTTTAAGAGCCTTTTCTGCTTTGTCAGTTGTTTTTTCCTTTGTTTTTCTAGTTGTCTTGGATGACCCTGCAGATTTTTGCCCTTCCATGTTGCTGTGAATATCTGGATTTAGGACTGATACATTCTCTTCATGTTTCTCAGCAGAATGAGCTTCACACAGTCAATTGTGTTTACATGAAAACAATGACAGTCACATTAACAATGCTACTGGAATTAATTAACTTTTATTTAGATTGACATTATTTTCATTATGTCTGGCACTCTAATCTAAAACATGTGTGCAGGAACATCTACGTACTATTACTGCTTTATTTATGTTTCCTGAAACTGCATCCAACATCATATGACTGGTACTTTGCATATATCACTTCTTGTACCGCCTATACATCCACAGATCTAATCTAGAGGGTGTCTCAGGCCTCCAGAAAAGATTGGGGTGCAGGAATGTGGAAGTCTCTTTCATCACGTTGTGTCTGTTTTACTGGTGAACTGACACCAATGTATATCTAAGTTTTTGGAGTCTGCTGTTGACGTGGCTCTTGTCTGGAACAACCCCAAATGTTTACGCTGCTATTGTAAGATCGAACTAATTAACACTATCAAGTAGACAGAGAACCATCAAGATGTGCTGTAATTGAGCTAGCAGAAGAACTTTCCATTTGGAATGCAAGAAAATAATTCCAGTATAGAATTAGATTGTAATTCCAGTGGGATTTCAGTGTGGGCACAATATGCATTTAATTTGCACCTTTGTTCTTTCAGCAGTATTTTTTGTAGCACCCCACAGCTATAAAGGGATAATCTAGCCAAAATTATGCATAGATTCATTGATTTCAGTGTAAGAGATATGTCTCTGTAATCAATGCAAGAATGTGGCTTATTATGGATGTTGGCTCGTCACCATTCCCTAAATTCTACATACTGTATCATACAACAACAACAACAACAACAACAACAATATTTTTGTATCCTGCTTCCATCTCCCGGAAGGGACTCAGGGCAGCTTACATCAGGACAAGTCCAATCAACATAGTCAAAATAACACATTAACACTAATAAAACAGCATCATAAAGGAAAATAAAACAAAAACAAACAAGAGCATAACACAATATAAAAACAGCCATCATAGACAACCAGTAGTCTGAATTAGCAAAACTGAGAATAGGCCGTATGATATTGGTAGGTCATGAGGCCGGCATGACTCCTTGGAGCACTGTTTCCTTCCCGCAGAAGCAGTACCTATTATCTACTCACATTTTCATGTTTTTGAACTGCTAGGTTGGCAGAAGCTGGGGGTAACAGCAGGAGCTCACCCCACTCCCTGTATTTGAACCACTGACCTTTTAGTCAGCAAGTTCAGCAGCTCAGCGGTTCAACCCGGTGTGCCACCAAGGGCTCCCTATACATAATAATAAATGCATATACCTACATATTCTTGGCTATACAGTATAGCAGAGCAGCTAAGAAATTTATTTATTTACTTTGCTTATATACCGCTGTTCTCAGCCCAGGGGCGACTCACAGCGGTGTACAACATAGAAAAACAAGGTTCAAAATTCAAGACACAATCTAAAATATCAATCTAGCAGTAACCAAAAACATCATTATCAAAAACATCAGTATTTATTTATTAGTATTAAATCAGTATTAAATTGTCAAGATCCATATTGGAACACTATCAAAAGTCTCTGATGCACATCACTCTCAATGCATATTGGTGCCTAATGTCCATTTGTGCATTGGTCCCATTCTGTAACAGTTACTGCTGGCAGGGTGCTGTTAGTAACATTAACAGCACCCTGATTCTAATTCCCGCATTAGTTCACTTACGTAGATGCAATTTCCATACAGGTTTCTGGCCACCAATTTATTACATTCAATCACAGTAATTCTTAGGAGACTAATTTTTATTTCAATTTGTTCTGTTGTTTCAACTTCCAGCTCTGATATATGAAAAAATCCTTTAATTCTGGCACAGTGTTCTTTCAATTTCTTGTAATACTATGTAACAAAATTTGAAAAAAAAAATCTGTTCCTGGTTTGAAAGTGTTATTTCTTGCTTAATTGTGTGGTACTTACTTTGAAAAGAGTTGTTATACTCCAGAAACATTGATTATGTGGCTGCCATTTTTAACTTCTCGATGTGCCATTTTTAACCTTTCATATGCCATTTTTAAGCTTTTGTGCAGACCACAAAAAATAAACTTTCCCCATGTTTTATGATAAAACCAATTAGGACATTTATAACCCAATTACAAGAATCATGTTACATAGTGTTACTTGCCAAAGAAATGTGGTTAAATAATATTTCTGAGCTGAGTAGTAGAAAACAAATGATTCATTCAAATGGAAGCAGCTGTAATTATTTAAAGAAAGTATGCAATAGCTATGGGGAAAGATATTTATGAGAAATAAATATTGATGGTATAATTCAAAAGAACAATGTGACTACATATATGATTATGTATATATTTTTATATTAACATTATGTTGTCATGCTAACTCATGTTGGCACTGTAAATTGTACGTTGTACATTATGAAATTCTGAAGATCAATGCATGCATTAACATGCTCTCTATGGGTAACTGGTGCTAAAAATGAATGAAGACAGCAACAAGTCATCAGGAGGCAGAGGAAGGACAACTGATTGTAAATGATGCTTGAGAATATTTTTTTGCCACTTATTTCCCTTAGTCTATGTAGTGTATTGCATAATTGTATGATTTGTGGAAGCCAGTCAAAGCAGTATTAGACTGAGTGATGGCCCAGACCCCCCAATAGAGCAGGCACACAAAGAATGTGTCCTGCTATCTTGAGACATAGGTGTTAGTATACTCTTTCAAGTCCCAGATCAAAGTCTAGCAGCATAAGGGAGGTAAGGGAGAAAGTACAAGGAAGAAAAGAAGGGCACAAGTGGAACTGTAGCAACCAGGAAAGCATCTACACAAACCCCTAAACACATCCCCGTGAATGAATGAAGCCACTAGTCTTTAGATAGCATTGGATAACATCATTGAACCACTAGGAAAGGTTCTATGGTTGGGATGAAAATTGGGTTGAATTAAGCTTCTTAATGTGCATAGTTGCTGCTGCTGCTGCCTGTCAGTGTTGTTTCTTTGCACTTTCTCTTAGGAAACAAAACTGCAGAGATTATTACTGCCAATATTAATATGCTCATCTTTCCACCTCCAGTGTCATATTTTCTGCCAACCCTTAAAGTCAGGCTTTAATGGTTCATGACCACTATGTTAACTTCTGAGACTCTGAAACAGCTTCCACCAGTATTTTTAAACCCATTAAAATAAAGGTTTAAGCTGACATACATGTTTTAAGCTATCCAAAAATGTAAAAAGACAAAATCATTGTGATGCAGAACTATAACAGTTCATTTGAAATATATGTAGGTATTTAAAGAATCCTTATAATCTGATGTAGATGCACAGTGCTATGGAGAAAGTTTGCCATCAGGGGCCCCTGCTGGAAATGAATATTCCTGGTTTTTGATCCAATCCATTTTCCCAAGCTTCATATGAAGAAAAGCTGATCAGGCTTTTCTTCATAAAAGCCTGATCAGAACCTTCTTGTTTGTGTAGTTATGGAAGTTTATTAATAAAGAGGCTATTTTCCAGAGAATTTGTGATTGGTGGTAAAACAACTAATGGAATATCACTTTCAAGCTAATCTGAATACAAACATACTGTAGATGGCACTGCTTTCTTATATCATTGAAGAACTGAAGTAGCCTTAAAAAACATTCACACTAGAGAGATTTGTAGAAATCAACAAGTGACAAGCAGGTTTTGGGAATGCTTTAGACCAGGAATGGGAAACTATGGCCCTCCAGGTGTTTTGGACTTCAACTCCCACAATTCCTAACAGCCTGCCTGGAGGGACAAAGTTTGGCCATGCCTGTTTTAGACAGCAATATCACATAACAAAAAATATGACTGAGTTTATATTTGGAATATTTTCAACTTCGCTTAGCAGCTTCTTTCTGGATGAAAGTTTGAAAGTTTGCCTAAGTTATTTTAATAAATGATATCCATGAAGAGTTTTAAAAGAAAGACACAATGCCTTGAGTCCTAAAAGAGAGCAACTGGAATTCTATCTATATGGGTTGAAGTTCCCTATCAGTTTTATCCCCCATATTTTCCTCAAAAGTCAAAAACTTTCCAGAATGTTCAGTGCAACACGGGAGTGCTGTAGCAGTTAGAATAAGAAGCGTCAGACTCCCTTGCCGCATTACCACATGTCAATATAAATATTCTACAGGAAGCATTCATGTGATTTATGAATGAAAGGTTGCTTACCTGTAACCGTGGTTTCCTGAGTAGTTACCTGTGAATTCGCACATTATGGTATTCCTGCGCCAGCGCAGGCCAACTTCGGAACCTTCTAGAAGCTTAAAATTAATGTATCCCCCTCAGGCCCCACCTCCCCCTCTCGAGTATATAAGCCCCAACGAAGGGCCAGCCTCCATTCCTCTTCCGCCGCAAAGCAGACAGAAGGTGTGGCATGACACCCGAGGGGAGGAGGGAGGGTATGTGCGAATTCGCAGGTAACTACTCAGGAAACGACGGTTACAGGTAAGCAACCTTTCATTTCCTGTCGTAGTTAACTGCGAATCGCACATTATGGTAGACTAGCGAGCTATGGTTCTGGCTGGTGGGGTCATGCCACCGCCGAAAAAAGCACCGCTCTACCAAAGTTAGCCTCTCTCCTAGATACCCTGTCTACCTTGTAATGAGAGACAAAGGTAGTGGGAGAGGCCCAAATAGCCGCTCTACAAATAGCATCCAAAGGGACACCCTTCATGAAAGCAGCTGAAGCAGCCACTGCTCTTGTAGAGTGGCCCCTGACGTGTTCTGGTAAATCTTTGCCAGCTAATCTGTAACAAGTACGAATTGTGGATACAATCCAGGCAGAGAAACGTTGTGATGAAACTGGATGTCCTCTAGTGTCCCTGCGATACTTTACAAAGAGTCTAGGGGACTTCCTGAATTCAGCTGTTCTCTGTACATAAAAGGCCAGAGCCCTCCTTACATCCAGACAATGCAATCCCCTTTCCAAGGGGGTCTCAGGGTTTTGGAAAAATGCTGGTAAAATCAGTTCTTGGGAGATGTGAAATCTAGTGGCCACCTTAGGTAAAAATGCCACATCCGTACGCAACACCACCTTATCACTATGGAACTTCAGATAAGGAGGATCCACTCTCAAGGCACATAACTCACTCGCTCGTCTGGCCAAGGTTATGGCCACTAGGAATGCCACCTTCCAAGTCATTGGACCTAACTCTGCAGATGCCATAGGCTCAAAAGGGGGTTTCATTAAACTAGAAAGCACCAGCTCCAAGCTCCAGGACGGAGCAATTGGTGCAATTGAAGGTCTAACATTTTGCAGGCCTCATAAGAAACATTTGACCAACGGGTCAGCAAAACACGAAGGCAGGCCCTTTTTTCTCCTGAACCATGAAATGGCTGCCAGGTAACACTTCAAAGAAGAATTTGAAAGGCCAGCCTCATAAAGATTAGCTAGGAAGTCCAATACTACCGAAACTGGGGCATCTTCCGGTTCATAATTTTTTGATTTGGCAAAATTACTAAATTTGCTCCATTTAAAAATGTAAGATCTCTTCGTGGAGGGTCTGTGAGCCGCTTCTATAATGGACACCACCGTCTGCGGAAGGTCTACATCTAAACCTGATAAGGTGGACCTACCAGCCATGCTGTGAGCCTGAGCAAGTGTACATCCGGATACAGCACCTGCCCCTTCTGTGAGGTTAGCAGGTCTACTCTGCTCCTGAATCTGTAAAACTGTCCCCTCGACATTTGTAGAAGAGGGGCGAACCACTGTTGTCGAGGCCACCAAGGGGTCACTATGATGCAATGAGAGTGGTCTCTCTGTAGCTTCGCAATTACCCTCAGTAGTAACGGGAATGGGGGAAAGGCGTACAAGAGAGGGCCCCCCCCAATAGTGGAGAAACGCATCCCCTAATCCTCCCTGTGTCCCCTGGGGATTCCCGCGCGAACAGAACCTGTCGCACTTCGCATTCTCTCTGGTCGCGAATAGATCTATCTCCGGGAATCCCCAAGATTGAAAAACTCTCCGTAGTTCCTCGTGGTTGAGGGACCAGTCATGGTTCCCTAGCGGGTTCCTGCTGAGGGCGTCCGCTAAGGAATTCTCCTGTCCTGGGAGGTGTGTGACCTGGAGGTATATTTCCCTCTGAATGCACCATTCCCAGATTTGTAGTGTGAGTTCCAGTAACTGTGGGGAGTGGGTTCCTCCCTGCTTGTTCAAATAATACATAACTGTTGTGTTGTCTGTCAGTATTTGCACTGTTTGACCCAGTATTAATCCTTCAAATGACTTTAGAGCCTTTTCTACGGCTAGTAACTCTAGAATGTTTATGTGCAGCTCTGCTTCTCTTGTAGACCACCTGCCGTGAGCGACGGCTCCTTGCGAATGAGCCCCCCATCCCGTCAGCGACGAATCCGTCGTGATTATTCTGGTAGGGTACGGCATATGGAAAGGGAGGCCAACACAAACAAATTGGGGCAGGGTCCACCACTCTAAGGAGCGGCAGACCTCCGGTGGTAAAATAAGTCTGGTCTGTGGGGAATCCGTAAGAGGATTGAATACCGTGCCAAACCAGAACTGGAGAGGACGCATGCGTAGACGTGAGAAAGGCGTCACCGCCGTGGTGGATGCCATGTGACCCAGTAGAGTCTGTATAGCCCGGACCTGCAACTGCAAACTGGCAAACCTGTCCGGCGGTAGGTATGCCCTCTGGGTAATCGCATCCAGGAAGGCTCCGATGAAGAGGATCCCACGCGTAGGCTGTAGGGAAGACTTGTCCACGTTGACCACCAACCCAAGTGACTGTAAAAGACACAGAACAATGTGGACGTGACCCCGGAGTTCTTCTGCTGACCGTGAAACTATCATCCAGTCATCAATATACGGGTAAACCACGATCCCGCGTGTACGGAGGTGTGCTACCACCACCGCCATACACTTGGTAAACACCCGGGGGGGCGTGCTTAAACCAAACGGGAGTACATTATAACGAAATGCCGTGTCACCCACCATAAAGGCAAGAAACCTACGGTGGTGCGGCACTATTGACAAGTGAAAATAGGCATCCCGTAAATCTATGGTCGCGAACCAGGCATTTTCCGGTAAAAGGGGCATCAGGGAAGAAAGAGTCACCATACGAAATTTCTTCGGTGAAATCGATTTATTCAGCTCTCTCAAGTCCAGTATAGCCCTGAAACCACCTCCTTTTTTGGAGATCACAAAATATTTAGAGAAAAAACAAGCATTAAACTCTGAAGGGTAAACCTGCGAAATAGCACCCTTACTCAGAAGCGTCTCGATTTCCTGAGACAGAATTTGAGAAGGGGGGGTGACTTTAACTGTTCCAACTGAAGGCGTCTCCTTAAATTCAATGGAATAGCCCTGTGTAACTATTGACAAAACCCATCTGTCTGTAGTTATTTCTCTCCATTTGGATTGGAAGGCTTGTAGCCTATTGTCAAACCAGACAGGGGAAGGGGAAGAACCACACGGTGGTCCAACGTGACCATCCGGGTTAACAGTTAACTCTTCGGGACTCTCTGCTGGCAAATCACCTTGGGCCAGAACAGGAGCAATCTCTGGAACGGGAGCATCAAAGACGCTTCCTGGAGGCCCCTTGACCCTTTGGTTTTCCCTGGTAAGGCTGATATCTTGTCTTGGATTGGTAAGTATTTCTCTTGTTGCCCTGGTACCTAGGGGATGAGGAGCCCCGACCCCTGAATGACCCAGAAAAAGAGTTGTTATAATTCTTACGATAATTGTTCGGTGGTTGCCATCTACTTCTGTTCTGGTAGGGCTGCCAGGTATATCCAAATTTATTGGCAGCTTGCCTGACCTCCTGTTTTTCCTTAATGGTGACGTCTGTCTCGGGGTTGAAGAGGTCTTCCTCAAGAAGAAGAAGGTCCTCCGCTAAAGCCTTGCCCTCTTCCGAGAGATTGGCTGCTCTCAGCCATGCATGTCTTCTAATCGACGTTGCCGTTGCGAATAAATGGCCCGCAGACTCAGCCAGGTGTTTCGCGAAATCCTTCTGGATTTTCGACAGCAAGAGGGCCTCAGACTGCAGCGCTTTCGGAAAGCGCTGCTCCTCCGGAGGAAGTTTGTCCAAAAATGGGAGCATCTTAGACCAGAGGAAGGTCTGATAGCCACTCATGTATGTTGCATAATGCGCCATACGAGTGACCAGGCCCGCTGCTAAATGAGCTTTCTTTCCCAGCAAATCGATTTTCTTACCCTCCCTATCAGGGGGGGCCGAAAGAGTGCTTTTTGGTTTCTTTGACTTGACCACCTCTGCCACAACAGTGTTGGGCCTTGGGGGATTCGACACCCATTTGGCTGCTGTCAAGTCAATCCGATATAGGGAGTCTACCTTCCTAGGTGTAGCGGGCACTGTGGCCGGTGAAGTATCCAGTATCTTGGCCAACTTGATTAGATACGGGAGTATGGGCAAAGATGTAGAGGATGGGACATTTTGTTCGTCCGAAGGGAACATGGGGTCCTCTACATGCTCTGGCACCCTTGGGGCTGGGATGTCTAATGCCTTGATCATCCTATCCACCAAGGATGAAAATTTGTTGAAATCTGGAGGCAGAGCTGTCGTATCAGACGCTGCCTGGGTCTGTTGTAATTCTTGTGAGTCTGCAGAGGAATCTGAGTCCTCTAACTCATTAGTGCTACGTTCTCCTGTGGGCATGACCATCCCCTGAGATATCTGTGGGGTGCAGGGTGGCTCAGGGTTAGCAAGGGCAAGTGTCCCAACAGCATTATCACCATTGTTCTGTACAGCACAATTAGATAGGTCTACACAGTTACGGTCAACACAATTAGAAGTCTGTTCAACACAAGGTTGTTCAACACAATTATTTTGCTCAGTACAGTTAGATTGTCCAAGTCCACTCAGGGAAGGACGCACTCCTGTAGCAGGCGTAGAGGCCGGCATGGGAAAAACAGTTGTTGAGGTCCCATATCCCCTCTGCTGAATTCCCTGGATAGCATCCATTCTGGGAAGCGGGGCAAAAGGAGGGGTGGGATGTTGGGGGAACATGAATTGCCCCTGTGGTCCCATTTGCCAGAAGCCTGGGTGAGCATAAGGTCCAGGTCCATACGGGCCCCATTGAACAGGGGTCGAGTGGGGGCGTCTGGAGCGGCGCGATCTTCTAGAGCCCCTAGAAGAGGAGGAGGATGAAGAGGAGGAGGAGGAGGAGGAAGAACCTGCCGAGGAGGATGGTGATCCTGGCCTGGATCTTCCCCTCGAGGAGCGCCGATGCCGGGAAGCTCTGGGACCCCGGCTGCGGCGCGATGGGGACCGCGATCTCGCTCCTCTTCTGCGCCTTCCTCCCGATGTCGACGGTACCGGTGCTGTCGGTCTGGGGAAGAGGCTCTCATCAGCTGGAAGAGGGGAGGGGCCCCTCACTGCAGCCAGCAACACTTCGCGCTCCCCCGCCCCTTCTGTAGGAGGGGCGTCCGTCTGTTGCGGAGAGGCCACGCCCCCTGAGGACGCAGGCCTCTCGACACCGGGGGACTCGAGCTCGGCGCGCATCGAGGTGGATGCCGGGATGGGAGTCGTCTGCCTCGAGCGCGCTGCCTCCGGCTCCATTGCCGATCTCGGCGATGTCATGGGAGCAGGAGCAGGCCCCGATCCGAGCCCCGAGATGCTCTCCGGTCTCGGCGAGGCCTGGTTGAGGATCGGGGCCGGGCGTCCTTCCTGTGCTCCCTCAGTGCCTGCCGGCAGAGGGAGCGCAATCGCTCTCTGTATCTTTGGGGGAGCGATGCCAGAGGGCCTTCCCGCCTTTTTAGAAGAAGGCTTAGGCTGTGCATCCTCGGCGCGGCCATCTTGAGAGGCCTTCTTCTTGGCCTTCTTTTTCAGGCCTGATGGATCTGGCCTCGTCAAGTCAGGTAAGGCAGAGGGCTCCCCTGTTGGTGGTGGTCTGGCAGCGGGTGGCGGCGGTAGTAAGGCCCTTTCATATAGGGCAGCCTTGAGCCGCAGCTCCCTGTTTTTACGCGTCTGCGGCGTAAAAGCGGCACAAATCCCACAGGGTTGGGATAGATGCCCCTCTCCGAGGCATGCAAGGCAGAGAACATGTCCGTCTGTGTCTGGGAGGACATTCGGGCATGCCGTGCACTTCTTGAAAGAAGTTGTAGCCATGACTGCACCACGATGGGAGAAGGCGAAAGAAGAGACGAAGTCCTGTCCGAAGTGAGGGGGAAATAAGAGTGTCTCGTCGTCAGATATCCAGTCCAAGTTAAAAAAAGCCAGAAGATCTATATCAAAGGTTCTCTAGTTGATAGCCTACTATCAGCGGAAAAAAGAGGAATGGAGGCTGGCCCTTCGTTGGGGCTTATATACTTGAGAGGGGGAGGTGGGGCCTGAGGGGGATACATTAATTTTAAGCTTCTAGAAGGTTCCGAAGTTGGCCTGCGCTGGCGCAGGAATACCATAATGTGCGATTCGCAGTTAACTACGACAGGAAAACAAGTAAACAAGAAATGAATTGCTAACATAGTTCTGATAGTGGAAATTTCTCTATTATGCAGCCATAATCATCATCATCATCTTCATCATCTTTATTTGTATACCACCATACCTCCCTGAATTGACTCAGGGGGGTTTAATAATAACACTTTATATTTTGCCCTATCTCCCCAAGGGGACTCAGGGCGGATCACAGTACACATACACAGCAAACATTCAATACCTGGATAGACAATACAGCGACAGACAGAACAGAAGGAAACCAATGTCCAGGTTTTTGGACATTGGACAAAACCAAAAAACCAACGTCCAGTTTTTTGACACCTTGGAAGGTTTGTGCTCAAAATCCAGCCACAGGGGTATCCAACATATAAGGCAAACATTCAATTGCCAAAAAACCCCACAAAAAAAAAAATCAAAATAATATTGCACTTTCCTCTCTTAAATGGTACAAAAGAGTTTATCTTACTGAACTTAGTTTTTATTTAATAAGCAATTTTAAAATTATAAGACATTGACTTACCTTTGATTTCATTTTTTTCTAATTCTTTCAATGCTTGAACGAATACCATTTGACTCTCTGTAAGTGGCCAACTATTATGCAATACTGAAGCTTGTATAATGTATTTGTGAGGCTGAAAATTCCAAATGGAATATATTATTATTTCATAAGTAGAGTTCATTATGGTATATTAGTAACATGATTTTAGTGATCATCCTTTTGGTACCCGAGTTGGATTCCTTTAATTGGAGGAAAAAGGGAATGAAAGAGAGGGAAAAGTCGAGATATTTCAAGAATCTAGTTGTGAATCTGTAAGAAATAACCAGATTGGGCCCCATTCATCTTAATCTTTAAATAGCAGTCCTCTGGACAGTATCTTCTGAAAGTTTCAAGGGAGTTGTTGGGCAGTTTCAAACATGGCTGAAATATATTAAAAAGATATATATGTGTGTGTGTGTGTGTGTGTGTGTGAGAGAGAGAGAGAGAGAGAGAGAGAGAGAGAATTGATTTCTTTAAATGCTGATTTATTTGGAAATACATACAATTATGGGAAGAAATTGGCAAAAATGTCATGATGGGATTTACAAGGACCACAAGCATAGGGAGTAGTGTTGGGATCCCAAAACTGTCTACAAAGAAATACGGAAATAAATCCTATGTGTTGTTACTGTGGACATTATTTCTTTCAAGCTTTCTACATTGATAGTTTAAAAACTGAAGAAGGGACTTCCTCTAATTCACTGCACAAGTTTCTTCACCTCTTTCTCTCTCTACCTTGCATTCTGCTTCCTATACATAATAGTCTTTAAGCATTAAGCCCATCATACCCATGAAATGTTGCAACCCATCTTGAGAAACATTCTTTTGTAAGACTTTTAGCAAAAGCATGACAAAAATCTGATAAACTGTTGTGAGATTTTAGAGTATCTTTGTGAGATTTGGATTATTCACTATGGTTTTCTTCTCCGTGCCATCCAACGAATGAATGTCCAACAGAAGGATAGAAGGATAAAACTCTATGTATATACTGAGATTCATGCACTTGATTCTATACTCTGCTGTGCAAATACAGAAGCTGTAGGATGAGTTATTTATTCTAGAAGGAAACACTTTAGCAGAAACTCTTCATTATATTTTCTCAAAACTTTTCCAAACATTTCTTTAAAATATCTCACCTGCTGATTTACACTTTCCTCAATAACAGGTACAATTATAGTTTCTTCTTCTGTTTGAACTGGACCTTCCTGTGATGTCTTTGATGAAGACTTGACATTTTTCTGAGTTGCCAGAGAACCTTTTTTCTTAGATGTGATAACTTCAGTCTCCTTTTTGGGAGTATTTTGAACTACTCCACCTTTACTTGCTGTTGCTGTGGAAAATGCAACTACTTTAATGACTGGTGCTTATTATTTTGGATGCAAGTACTGATGCTCTTTGCTCTCTCCACTGCCAAGTAGCTTCTTTTGAATGTCTAGGCAAGAAAATGGTGGTGGCGGTGACTAAGGGTAGCTGACTCCCTGAGGCAGCACTGCTGTTTTTCCCTCTCTGCAGAATGTCCCTTGACATGTGTGGATCTTATCATAATTTGGGTCCCAAAATCTGTTCTTGACTTCAATAAATGAGGTCGACTTATACATGAGTACAGGAAGCATCCAAGTTATGCAAATTGCCTAATTCCAAATGATGCAAAGGAGGAAGTAGTGTGTTTCGCTCACAGGGAGGGAACTCATTGGCCACCTCTTGGGTGCCTTTGCCCAACCAACAAACCTACATATCCTATCTTGCCTCTATCCCCAGGATTGCCTGTATATACAGTATCTAAGATAACTCTTTCCAAAAGAGGAAAGATGGACAAATAAGTCAATTTGGCATATTACAGATGAGACAAATAATTCTGAACAGGTATCTATTCAATGTATGTGTGCCTTTTATTGGTCAGTGGGGGTGAAGACAAAAGATAGCACCAATAAATGAAAGATTGCACTTTGCAAAAGATAATGAAACAATTAAAATATGTGTGGTTACTAGAGTTAATTTGTTAGCTTTTTAGTACCTGAGAATAATTCTACTGAAGAAGGTCACTGAATTATCATCAAGGTGTCTTTTCTCTGGCAGTACTCAATACTATCTGTTGGATCCACACTTCCCTTCAGGTTTGGGAACACTCTTTGAGAAACTTGGGAGACTTTGGCCAGTGTAAAAGGAGCAGAGGTGATTTTTGTGATCCTTTCTTCCTACTGTGACTTCCAGCACCATCAGCTCCCTTAAAATCTTTTGGTGGAAAGGCACAGAAGGCTGGAGAGGGAGGTGACAAGTCTCTCTGTGGTTAATAACAGCATCCTACAACGTTTTGCTGTGCTGGATTGTGAATATCTATGTCATTTCAGGATATATATGCTTTTGGGAATGAATGTTGACTCCATGATCTGGCTTTATATTTAGGAAGCTCACTATAGACATTACAAGTCAGATTATCTATGATTATCTACCATGGGTGTAGCAGCAAACATATAGTAACAAGGAATTACCCTATATGTTTCTATATAAGTGTAGAAATGTTAGTTTAAAAAACTGCCCCCAAACCTTGGGTCAGCTTATCCATATAAGTACTATAGTGTAAGTACTATACTTTAACTCTTCTCAAAAAAAGGAACCATTCCCTTCTCTGTGACTGGTGAAAGGCAAGAGTTTGACCTATTCCAAGAGAACCCATCATGGTGCTTTTGATCTTTTTGATTGCCTGGGTGGGGAAATAGCAGCAGAGGCCAGGGACAACTGCCCCTGAGGCAGCATTGGTGATTTCTCTTCTCCACAGAATGACTAGACTTTTCCATAGGTCACATAAAAATCCATAACTCCAAAACCTGCCTTTGACTTATACTTAGGCCGACTTATATATGAGTATATCTGGGTAAAACAAAACATAGGTATACATTCAAATCTAATGGCAGGTTTTATGTTCCCTAGAATGAAACAGTCATAACCCAACATGCAACAAATAAAGCTTACAAAAACTACTTGAAGGCCTTTCAGAAGATATGAAATGAAATGCTGGAATGACAACATGCCCCTTTCCAACAGAATTCACCATTTCTTCCTCAGAATCCAGAACCTGTAGTTTAACTATTGTATCTGGTTTAGAGGTCTGAACCTGGACAGTAGCAATGAGTGGCATTGTGACTTTTACTGAATATCTGAAAAAGAAAAATATCACAACTGGTTACTAACTGAGTTAGATACCATTACATTCGGCAATTCAAAAGAATGCAGTTTTTGAAAGACTTTTTTTAAAAAAAAACTGGGAAGTGAATTGTAACTTCAGCCTCTTCTCACAGTGTGTTCTGAATGCTTATATACCTAAATATAGTATTTAATTTTTATGCCCGTTTCAGTCTCTCTAAACGTTTCCTGACTGTTATCTGAACTTCAAACAAATCCATACCTCAAAGCAGAAATGTAGGGTAAGTGATTCAAAATGAATTGGAATCACTTTAGAGAGAACCACTCAACATTTCTGGTCAGCTTGTAGTCAGACTTGGACTCCCTTTTGGATCATATTGATTTCAAAGACTAAAACCCATATGCAATGCTAAGACTAGTTTATTATTGTCTTATTTTTGTCTGTTGATGAAAATCTGGGGGTTGTGTATTATCTTATTTACTAATAAATACAGCTTGTATTTTACATCATATGTTATACATTCAAAGGTACTGGCAAATTACAGTTAAACCATCAATTTTCCAGTGTTTGTCATAATCTTCAGCTGATTGGGTTGTTTTCCAATGTAATAGGCAGAAGTTACACTGTATTCCACAAGGAATATTTCTCTATATCATTTCCTAGTATTTCTTACTTTTTAAAATCCCCTGATAAATACATTATTTATCACCAATGCATCAACATACTCTATGTCTAAAGTAATATGTGCAAGCACACACTTTAAAAGTATGTGTAGATATCTAAGCCACTTCCCCAATTTTACACTGAATTTTTATAATTGTTTTTAATTGCTCTTTTAATTGTAACTGTGTATTTTAATGTATTGTTTGGCATCTAATGGTTGCTTATTGTAAGAGTCCCTTTTCAGGGGTGAGAAGGATGGGATATAAATGCTCTAAATAAACAAACAAACAAATAAATAAATAAATAAAATGTACCTGAATATTATATGTTTATCATTTGGCACATAATAGTCCTTAACTTCTTTAATGGAATACAAATTGTTCACAGCCTCTCGAGATAGAATTGGAAGGGGGCTGCCAGAACCTATAAGCCGAAGCTTCCACTTTCCTGCCATCACAGGTGATTCTCCAGTATGAACTTCAGCCATAAAAGTATATCCTTTCTGTAACAAAACAATGAATTTTGTAAAAAAAGAAAAAAAAAAGAAAACTTCATATTCAACGTGGTAATTCATATACAAAAGCATGGAGAAATATATTAATGAAGAAAAACATACCTGCTGCTAGGTCACCATATGCAAAACTATTATCCCACAATACGTAAAAAGAATTAAGAATAACTCCATTAAGAAAGCCATATAATATCCAGTTTGGGAAACAAGTTCACAAAGTAAATTCTATACACTGACGATGTTTTGTAGCAATCTTGAAACATCTTGCTAGTAGTTCTCATAATTTCAGAATACTGTAGATATGTAATAGCAGTGTCATTTCAACTGAATGTTCTGTATATGATATCAACATACCAAAAAGGCTATCTTTTTGATATTGCCCACTATCTGATACCACTGCTGCCTCTTTAGCCAATACTTCTGTTATATGTAATGTACATTCATTAAAATATAAATTCTACATTACAGATAGTTATCAAAATGTAACTATGTATGCATATAATGTAACTGCTCAACAGAATGCCAGTACTCATATTTTTAATATTGAGTTGTGAATTATACCAGCAGTTCCCAAATGTTTTTGGTCGTAGAACCCCTCAGAAGATGTTTAACTCTGTCCCTAAACATTGTGAACACACAATGTTCTTCTTTCTCTCATCTATTTCTATTTCTAACATAATAGGTTTGGGGTGGGGGAGAGGAAACCTTTTAAATTATGACCAAAACTCTTTATTTTTGCACGAAAAATTATTGGATATAACTACAAACATTTATTTTGGCACAAAAAAATATTGGATTCACACCTAAAGTGATGAATAAAACTGTTTGTTTCTTTCTTTCACTTAAAATAGTTTTGAAGCGGAACATTATGTCTGACAGCTGAATATGTAAATCTGGGGTGCCATCCAACCTGCTCTTAAATTTATTTTTGGTGTAAGCATAAGCTGAAAAGCCTAGTTCACATCAAATAGGAGGCTATGAAGGGGAACACTGTTAAAAGAGCATTTCCGGCTACTGACAGATGGGTATAGGTCTTATCAGTCATACTCAAAAGGTTGTTCAATGGCACAAATTCAAATTTCATTTTTAAAGTGGAGGTACATTGGATTTCAATAAGATCTTCACACTCTGGCATGGATTTTAAAAAATATTTTAAATGTTTTTGCAGAGCCCCTATTTTAAATGTTTTTGCAGAACCCTAGGGTTGGGGGAACATAGTTCAGGAACTGCTGAGCACACATTGTGAACATGGTGAATTGACAGTCATGCTATCTATTTATAAACAGCAAATATATTATATTTTGTATGTATAAAGGATCAGGAATCTTTGGGAATAAAAAAATGGAATATGAACTCTGGGTTATTCTTGGGCTCAAAGCTGTTTTAAGATGATGCTCAACCATCCAGAGTCGGATGAATATCTATTTCCTGGTATATCTTTCAGCCAACCAGGAGTACTTTGATTTTCTCTGAATTAAGTTTCAATATATTCATCTTCATCCAAACTAGTACTGGCGCAAGGAACTGGTTTAGAACCAAAGCAGATTACCAGATTTACACTGAAATAGGGTGAGTTGAATGTTTTCAGGTTTTGGTAGAAATGCATCTCAAAACCCTGGTATCCTTTTTCAACAGCTTCAGACACATGTTAAATAGTATTGGGGGGGGGGGGCATAGAACCGGTCCGAATCCCTCTTTGAAGGTGAGAGGGTCGGTATATAAAATCTCGAAATAAATAAATAAATAAATAAATAAGGGATTCCCAAGGGAAAGGTCATAGAGTTGAACATGAATCCCCACCACAATATTATGAGTTTGCATTCTCAATAAAGCATGGAGTCATAATACCAAAATGTATCTCCAAACACATATTCACAGAGGCAGCCCAGAAATATTCAAAACTGCTCAAAACCCAACACATCCAGTAAGAACACAAATACTGTGGTCAGCTTCCGCAGTAGTCTGTTTACCAAAGACCAAAGCTGCTTTTGTCACCTAGGACCCTGTGGAAATGAGATGTGATCATGCCCCCCTTGTTCAGAAATGAATCTGGAAACTGGCTTATAATTATGGAGTATAATGGGATTCACAAAAAGCTTTTTCAAAAAGCAGACTTATAACTGTTATTTTGAGGATATTTGAATTCTTATTCTAAAGAATAAGAATTCAACATTTCTGTTATATGTTCAGACTACTTCCAGCCTTGTGAAAGGCAAATAATATATAAATAGCACACCCTTTTCATTATAAACCCTTGGCTTTTCCACTCTTCTCGTTAAATGAAACACACATGAATTATTTATTTATTTATTTAAATAATAGATTAGTTAGCTAGGCTAACTTATAAGGTCTCATTTTTGAGTGACTTGACTGGTTACATTTATTTGTATTTACAAATAAATACAGTTTGTGCTATACGTTACAATAATAGTCTGTGTTGCCACTCCATCAAATTATTTGGTCTAATTTTGTTGATATTATACACATGTACAACGTCTTTTACAGATGTAGTTGCACTTTTTAAGCCACTATATAACAGACAGGTTCAGTTCATGATTACATAACTGGACTTCTACAAGAGTAATTATTTCACATTGGCTCAAATCCTGTTGCCAGTTACAGCAAAACTTCAGTTGGGTTTAGTGCAATTGATTCAATGGGTCTAATCTGCTTGAGACCAAACAACAGGATACCAGCTATGCAGCTGCACATTAACTATTTGCCAGTATCTTCATCATTCCAAACACTTTATTCCCTGGGTCTGAAGAAACAGCAACTGTTCCTCCCCAATTGCACATGGAAACAATAAGCAGCACAGTGGCAGATAAAAAAACTGTTTACACAGTGTCAGTATTCAGAGAAGGGTATAATAGACAGTTCGGTTGATGGTTACATAACTGGACTTCTACAAGAGTGATGATTTCACATTGGCTTAAATCCTGTTGCCAGTTCCATCAATATAACCACTGTGCAACCATATGAGTGTTAGTTCATACCTCAGAAGCATGAGATAAGAATTGGCTACAAACAAACATAGTTTAGTTCTAACTACTTGTCCTTTAACCAGCCTTTGATTTGCTTAAAAAAATTATTTCCTCAAAGTTACAGATACCACTTTTCCAATACGTATGCACAAGATTCCCCCCAAAAGGATTTATCTAACAATTGACATGTCTTTGTCTATTTGTCCAAGATCCAGCTTCTAGTCCCAATAAGAATCAACTCACCAAGTCAGTAGAATGTGCCTGAAAAGTGACTAAGCACACACTCACTGGCTCTACTCTAGTTGGGAACAGCAATTTGATTTAAACTCTTACATCTCAAATTTCAGGTTAAAAAAATAACTTATCAATTTTGGAACTCTATTACTGATCAAAAGATTTTTGTGGAATGCTCAATAAAAAGCATTACATTTATGATGCTCATGCTTCTCACCTTATTCTTTGTATAAAGATGTGGTGTAACCCTGAGAAAGATCTTTGGTATTTCTTCCAATGTGTCATTGTTGACAACGTGCAGCACGCAGGTAGGTATGGCTGAATAGAACTTTGGCACTATGGACATATCTTCAGGAACATAAAATACTTCCCTAAGACAGAATTGCAAAAAAAATATTTTAAGGTAGATGTGAATGAAACCGGCTTTTTCTAATCTGTGTTAATTTAGAGAAACAAAGAAAATGAAAAAAAAAACAATCTGTAAAAGGAATTTAAAGGAATAGATGAGCGGCACATTTTTCACTGTAGAAGATGGACATGAAGAGATTCCTCTATCATGGCAATAAATATAGAAGAAATTAAACAAGAATTTAAACAAGTTCAGAATATGAAAATAATTAAATGTAAAATAAAGTTTATATATAAAGAAATTCACCTGAAGATCACAAACCAAAAATTTGGAGGCTGATCCGCATATGTAACTGTATAATCAGCAAAAGATGTCTTAGTCCATTCATCTTCATAGCAACGATATTTTTCTATTGATTTGCATTTACTTTTAAACATATCTCTGTGAGCAACAAAACACAAGTATTTATTAACACAATTTTCAATACAGGCAGTCCCCAAGTTACAAACATCTGAATTCACGTTACACAGGGGTGGAACAACAGGAAGTGAGAGGAAATCTACTCTAAGAGCTATCATGGGAAGGGGGGGATCTCAATTGAAGCTTTGTTGCTAATCCTTGTTTCCATGACAACTCAAAACTTTCAAAATCCAACTGTCATAGGGACAGAAAGTGGTGTGACATCTTCTGAACAGAGGCAGATACCGCAAAACAAATATTACTGGGGTGTTAGTTCTTCTCTATGCTATCCAAACTAAACAAAAAATGGGCTGGACTTACACTTAAAATGTGTCTGTTTAAGAACAAACCTACAGAACTTATCTTGTTCATAACCCGGGAATAGCCTGCACATGGTTTAAGCTGGCTCCAGTTTATATAAGGGAAACATAAACAGGTGGTTTCCAAGCAAACAAACAACATGGGTACTTTGTGCTTTTCCTGCATGGCAGGGGATTGGAATAGATGGCTCATATGGTCTCTTCCAACTATATTATTCTATGATTATATGATATTTTTCACTAAAGGACAGACTATTTGTGACAGAAACACCTATAGTAAAGATCCAATTTTGTGAGCAAATGGGAACAACATGCATTTCTGCTACACAGAAAATCCATGTGTATGTCTATGCAAGCAAGAATATTGTCTGCATATTACTATGAACAACAACTGGGACCTAAGTAGATCTCTTTGTGTTCTTATCCAGCAGGGAGAATGTCATAGGGTAAAAATGTTCCTCAGATTGCAACTATGCATTGCAGTGCCTTTGGACCATATCTGGCCCAGTAATACTTCTCCTGCCATCTATGCAAATCTGGCTGGAAAAGAAAGAAAACATCCTTTTCTGAAGTAAAAGGGGGATTTTATATGTGGCATCACAAAAGCATTATATGTAGCATTACAGCGCATGTTACCTCAAAAATGTCAAAGAACATAGTTCAAAATTTGGCTCAATTAGTGCCCACAATTTCTGGAGTGTATCTTTGACTCTAGCATTCGCCTTTGTGCCTAAAAATCAATCAATAAATAGGTTACTAATAGATAATCAATATACTATTTTTCCTAAATATATAAAGTGTAAAATATAATATTCTGGGTGCTTGCTTGTGCTCATTTATCGACAGTTCTTTAACCTACAACAAAAGAATCACTAGCAATGACAATAATAATAACAAAAATAATCAGTAAGCACTTGGGAGCCCATCAGTAATTTTGTTTCTTCTTTTCTATATGTTACCATGGGAAGTAAATGTAAGATCCTTGCAATTAGGAAGCTGGAACTCTTTACAGTACAATTATAGGACCTAATGATGTGATCTACAGCATTGCTGATGTGTCTATGTGTTTGTCTTACAATGCTATCTATGTGGTCTTCTCTGGCAATATTCTTCTGCCATCAGAAATAATGATACTGAAAAACCAGTGGACAAAGATTTGAAGCTCCAAGATTCCCGTCACTATTTAAGTGAATATTCTGCTGCTAGTTTGAAAGACTGCTGAGGTATAAATCATTAGGAAATTCCAGTATATCATCAGATGTCTGAGACAGGGTAATCATGTCTCTTGACACAACATGTTTAAGTTTTTATATTGTGTAAATGTTTTTATATTGTGTAAATGCTATTTTAGATTGTAAGTCGCTCGGAGCGCCTTGGTGGAGAGCAACTAATTAAGAAATAAAGTGAAGAGAAGTCAAGTTCAAGTTGGCTTATCGGTGACAAGTAGTTTGCGTTATTGCAGCAGTGTTAATAACTTGTCATTGTCAAAAAAATCGGCATTTAATTTTCCTCTGACATCACTGCCTAAACTCTCCCACTGTAACCAACAATTGCAATGTATAAATATTCCAGATGATAATACTTCATGTATTCAATAAGGCCGGCTATATCACATAAACCTCATGCTGTATTATATGTGTGAGTCCCAAAGTGCCTCTGGACTCCTTGTTGCTTTTATTACAAAAAACTAGCACATGCTTATAGGCACAATATAGCTATGCCAACAGGAGAATAACAAAACGGAGAGTGCCATTTAAGTGGTGTGACTTCACAATGCCATTTTATTTCCACCCCCTCCTCCTTGCAGCCTTTTGCACAACTCAAAAACCAGCTCATTCCTCTGGAGCAGGTTCTGGGCATGTAATTTGGGAAGAAGGGTTGTATCATTCTTTAAATTCTGACCCAATGTGTTAATTTTACCCAAATACATTGCTTTTCTTAGATGATATTGTAAAATGTTTCTAAAATATGCATGAGGAACACAGAAGTAAAAATTAATTTAAAAGCCATGCTTCTAAAATAATGCCAAATACAAAGGTGATAGCAAGGTTGTACAAAAGTGAAAAACCCTGGTGATTGCAAGGGTACATATGATCATAAATGATGGAGCCCCTGGTGGTGCAAGGGGTTAAACCCTTGTGCCGGCAGGACTGAAGACCGACAGGTTGGGGGTTTGAATCTGGGGAAAGCGTGGATGAACTCCCTCTGTCTGCTCCAGCTCCTCATGCGGGGACATGAAATAAGCCTCCCACAAGTATGGTAAAAGATCAAACATCCCGGCATCCCCTGGGCAATGTCCTTGCAGATGCCAATTCTCTCACACCAGAAGCGACTTGCAGTTCCTCAAGTCGCCCCTGACACAAAAACAAATCATAAACTATTGCTACAGACATCAAACTGATCCCATTTTATTTAAAAGCGAGGGTAATGTAAGGTGATCTACACCTTAGTATCCTGACTATAGACCCAATATCAGGGAGTTTAAATGACTGGGGCCCCTTCCAGACAGCTGAATAAAATCCCACATTATCTGCTTTTAATTGGGATATACGGCAGTGTGGACTCAGATATTCCAGTTCAAAATAGATAGTGTAGGTTATTCTGCCTTGAAATTCTGGGTTATATGACTGTGTGGAGGGCCCTAGGACCTGTGTTACCACTTGGTTTCCCAGCCCTGTAGAACAAGTATGGTGGTTTTATTGGGGGGTGGGGGAGGAATCTGCACAATGATATTTTTTTTAAAAAAAAAGAAAAATCACTTCTGAAGCATCATACCCTTCAACCAAATTGCAACTCTAGTGATCAGAGCCCCCCTAACCCAGCCTTACATTTATCAGAAAATTCTCACTTCCCTTTTTAGCAAGTTCTCCCATCCTCTTCCTCTAAGAATGCTTGAAAATAACAAACAGACAAAATAATGGTCTTATATAAAATATCTATTATTAATGCATGATGGCCAAAATGAGGGTGGAGAATCCCAACCTGGTTTTCGGCCATTCATTATTAGTCTGACATAAGTTCCTCGCCAGGCAGCTTGAAGTTTAAGAGCAGCCTCTTCTTCTTCTGGGGTGGGGTCCTTGTTTTGCGAAGGAGAAACATTTGTGTCTGTCACCTCTGGAGGAAGAAAATAATCACAGGTTCACTGCTAAATTCAAATTCACATTAGCTGAAAAACAATGTTGTGGATTGGAGTGGAATATTTTTTATCTTTTATTTTTAAGTGTATATCTTATTTTTGAATTGCCCTGAGTGAGCTTGTTGCCTAGAAAGGCAGTATAAAAAAAACTTATATATATATATATATATATATAGAGAGAGAGAGAGAGAGAGAGAGAGAGAGAGACAGCGACAGAGACATGCAGAACCCTACACCAAATGTCAATTTTTCAGAAGATGTAAGTACCACCACAGTTGGGGAAATCAACAGAATTACACTATAAAACAAGGGAAAGACTTCTAGCAGGGGAAATTTAAGGAAAATAATCACTCAGTCAAATCAAAAACAACAGAGTATGCTCAATACTTAAACACTTATGTCTGAAGGGAGGGAAATGAATGGAACATAATTTGATCAAAGTATAGCTGACTGGCTGCCATTCTAAATATAAATGCTTTTGGTCCCATTCCCACATGTTTTTTGTATGTGCATTCTCTGTTATAGTCATATCAGACAACAGCTATTGAGAAAATACTATCTACTATCAGGAGACAGACTTAGTGAATATGAATGTAAACCATAAGAAATTAAAAATCTCTTGCCTAAATTTGTAATGATTTCAAAGCACTGAAAATAATGCTCTGTGCAGTCAAAAATGACAATTTTAGTATGATCAAATCTCAAGTTATAAATATCATCCCTCTCTTTAGCACCAACTGAATCACATTGTGAAATGTATCTGAAACACTAATTGCAAAGTAAACAATTATATCTTTTAATGTGACCCTTGTTCTTGTTACTCAAGCTTTGTATTCAAAACACTAAATGTCTCAAAGTTCAGGCCTAGTATCAGAAGCCACAACTTTGGAAGTATCTGTTAGGGTGTACATATCCCTTGAAAACAAACTTCTAAAGCCTGGTCCTCGGGAAGGCCTACATTTCTGAGAGTTGGGACACTGAATAAAGAAACAAAACAATACACTACTAAATAATTTGTAGGATTTCAATAGACAAGTGATTGGCTGCAATTTCTAAATTTAGGAAGGACATTCTGATTGTACATTTTGCCCTGGCCCTGTGTATAAGAAATTATATTGTGGTCGAAAAAGTTATCATATAAGCAATACCCAATCCATTACCAAGCAGAACCTGAAAAAGAGATGAATGAATATACACTAGTCATTGGTCTACTTGACATTTTTTAAGAATAGTTATGTAAAAGCCCTTTTTTCTGATCTACACTTTTCACCTTGTGTATTCTCAGTGGACACCTCAATTTTCTCAGGTTTTTGCCTATGACTACTTAAACAACGAAAGTCTTACTGATTTAAAGCACTTTTTTATATTCCTTGAAGTCAACTTCAAGACTTAAATCAAAAGAAGCATGCCGCTGCCTTCCTCTAGGGTTATGGCTTGCCCAAGACTACCAGTGGGTTTCCATGCTGAACCAGAATTTGAACCCTTGTCTCCTGGAGTCAAAGCTGACAACTCAAACTACCACCCCAAGCTATTTCCCTCAGCTTTTTCATATATTAGCACAAAATTCCTAAGAAACAATTGAATTCAAAATGGTAGGAGTCAAGGTCCCCCAACAACAATAACTGAATGCAAAATACATTAAAATGTTTTATTTACATAATGTATATTAGTTTATGGGATTTATTGCCAAATGTAAAGTTAGAATGTCACTAGCACAGGTGGCTTTAATTGTATTGTGCTCCCAAAAGATCATACCTTGGTCTTGGATCCCATGAGAAAACTGGGATGTAAATTAAACAAATACATTCACGGAAACCTAATTTATCATCAATATTAATCACAATTACTAAAACAGATTTTTAGAGATATCCCATGTTTTTATCAGATAAAGTACAAGAATCAAGGTGAGTACTTCTAATTTGCCTGGCAACTTTGATTGTCAAGTACTGGTCAAAAAGTGCATCACATGCTGGTCTTCTTGCCCTTGTTTCAACCATCACGTGGGCAGCCTCATTTTCACAGTAAATGGAATGCTTTTAAAGCTGACAGTTTGAAAACATAAAAGGCAAATTGTGTTTTCACTGTTTACTTTTGTGCTTTATGGATTGCAAGTTTAGATAAATGATATGTGCTACTCTTTGTGTAAGGAGCCAATTAAAGCTGCAATCTAATAAAAGTTTAGGAACACATATGGGACTCAAACGTTTTCTTTTGTCGTAGCCTATAACTGCATCAGTGTTGCAATCTGGAGCTCAAAAACAAGGAGAAATGGTTAAACATTTTACGGAATAGAGATATAGGAATTTCAGATTATATTTTAAAACTTGATCAAAAATCCATTGAAGTTTAAATAGTTGTTTGCTGAATGCACCGAGCATACTGAAGATGTTGAATATATTAGTAGTATTGAAGTGGTCTGTGCACTCTGCAAACAATGTGTTTCAGGACTGCCTATACTTGTGGCGACGCTGTGAATAAGACACTTCAATTTTCAATAGTTCTGCCCAGATCCTGCAAACTCAGGGCTGTAACCTCCTTGATTGAGTCTATCTACTTGAAATTTGACCTCCCTTTCTTATACATTATTGTGTTTTCTAGTGAATCATGCCTTCCCATGGTTCAGCTGAAGTACCAGAGCCTCAATTTACTCATCTTAGCTTCTAGGGAGAGTTCAGGCTTGATTTATATGGTTTATGTAGTATGTAATCTATTTATTCGGTTATATGATGTTTTTTGTTGATTTTTTATGTTATATAATTTTTGCTGCTTTTAACCACTGTACACTGCTTTGAATCCCACCCATGGGAGAAAGGTGGGCTAAAAATTAATAAATAAATTATTTTAGGAATCTTCTGTGTGCCTTTTTAACCATCCACTGTATTTGCAGAACCTTCTCAAAAGAGTTGATTAACTTTCTGTCACCTTTATTTACCTTCCAGCTCTCACATTCAAGCATAGGGAAGGAAAATACAATGACATGGATAATCCGAACTTTAATGTTCAGTTGTATATCTTTGTATTTCACCACATGGTTTAGCTTTTTCATAGCTGTCCATAACTGTCTTCTTCTGCAATCTATATTCTGATCATAATATTGAATTAATACATAATTAAATCAGTCACATCATATTAGGTCTGTTATAGAATCATAGAGTTGGAAGAGACCTCTTGGGCCATCCAGTCCAACCCCCTGTGAAGAAGCAGGAAAATCGCATTCAAAGCACCCTCTGTTTAAAAGCCTCCAAAGAAGGAGCCTCCATCGCACTCCAGGACAGAGAGTTCCACTGCTGAACAGCTCTCACAGTCAGGAAATTCTTCCTAATGTTCATGTGGAATCTCCTTTCCTGTAGTTTGAAGCCATTGCAAGGGTGCATACACTTGATGCGGGATTCTTTCCTAAAATTTGTGTCTCTGGGCTTGGTGTGTTATTTGCAAGACTTAATTGAATTTCTTTGCTTAATCTACATTAGTAACAAAATATTAAGCTAAAGATACATTATTTCAGTGCTATATGTAGTACCTGAGGATGCAGTATCTTCAACAGACACATCACTGTGTTTAACATCCAAAGTGAAACTTTTGTAAGCAAACACATAGTTAGGAGGAACATTCCCTAATATTTGTTTCATCAAATGCCAAAAAGCACTATTGAAAACCTAAAATGTAAGAAAAATATTGTTAGAACATGTTCTACTTCACATTACAATAAAACAAAATAAAAAACAAACAAACCAAAGGAAAAACATATAGCAAACTACATATCTGTTCAATGGGCCAGAGGATTTGCTTCTCCATACTACCAAATCCTCCACTTAGTGTGACCAGTTACAACAGTTTCAGTAGCAATTGTGGAAGGTGCAGTCTGAAAAAGAAACTTTCCCCAGCTCTCTACTAGACAGAGTGAAAAATCAGGATCTATAACATGAGTATTTTTTACATAAAATTTCTGTTTGGTACCAGGTCAACTTGGCCTGTTAATGTTAAATTAACATAATCTGAATTTAAATGATATTTCCTTCATATATAGTGTCAATGTAATGTATCCTTTACCTTAATTGGCTGGCAAAAGCCTAGGGAGTGGGCCTGGTGAAGCCATGGCATCCATTTTATAGAAGGGAGACAGGGAGAAGCAATCTTAGGTTAGGTTTGCCTTAAGGGGGCGTGTTAGAAGGCTAGGATTGTTTAGGAAGATGGGGGTGGAGCCTAAGTGGTCTGAAGGAAAAAAGTGACTTTTAAACTGTTTCCAGTTTGCTAGTTGGGAGTTGGCGCTTGGAAAGGGTAGGGCAAAGATGTTGGGTGTTAGTGAGAGCAGTTTTGGGTTTTTGAAGAAGAACTTTGGGTCAGTCTTTGGTGTAGTATTCAGGATAGCTATTGAGAAATATAGCTAGAATACTGTGTGGAGCAGAACCCCGTTAGTGGTCTGTTTATTTTCCTAAGGAAGGCTAGTTCAGGTTTTTGGCTAGATTCCTAAGGGGGATTTTTGTGGTAGTTACTTTCAGAGATTCATTTCCTGAAGTAATTTTCTGTGTTGAAACTTTAAGACTTGTAACCCAGAAGTTTTAAGATCTTTTCACAAACGTAACCACAAGCTTTGTATGCCAGAATTTTACTGAAACCATCAAGCATTTGTACCTGAATATTTCAAGCCTGTTCAATAAACATTCTTGTTATTTTTATCAACCCATACCAGCCTCAGTGTGAATACATTTGTGGTAAAAGAGTTATTCAAACCAGCTTTTAACAGCCTCTAAGCAAATTATGGTGACACAGAGTGTGTTACTGAACAACCTCTCCATCATAACTCACCCTGTTTATTATTAATTTGGTGGCAGCGGAAATCTTTTAAAGAATCATTTTAAGTCTCTCAGTTCCAGTTCCCAGTTCCTAGCTTTTAAGTATTCAGTTGATTCAACAACTATTCTCTCTATATATTTTGGTGAGCTAGTCTGTAGTGGTGGTGTCATCTTTATATTTTGGTGAAGCAGCGAGTGGTTGGGATTATTTCATATTCCCGTCAAAGAATTTAATTTTAAGATCTTTCTCTCTCTACTACCCTCGGCTGCCTGATCTTTATAGTCATAATTACCATGAACATATTTAATCAATGCCAGCATATCTACTAACAGCAATCAACTGGGCTTCATACATGTAGAGAGCCAACTGTAGCTTTCAATCCTGCTTAGCTACTATAATAAAGGAACACACACATACACTATAATGGTTAACCACATATCGAAGACTTACTTAGTTATTACCCATAGGCTCTAAAACGCCTCATAAGAGCAGTGTCTTCTCTTGTTGTTCACCAGCACTTCATATTAAGAGCAGGGCTGTCTCTTAAGATAGCATGCAGTCATAACGACTGGCCGACATAAACCTCTTTCATGAATTTGGTCTAAATCTCTTACAGCACTAGTCTATACATACCTACCCTGAAATCTATCCTGTTTAGTTTAATGGAGCTTATTGCCAGAGAAGTTGGCCTTAAAGAGGTATTCTCAGAGGTAAGAGATTCAGTAGCCTGGTGTGGCAAATCCAAGCTACCTCATAAAGTTAAATCCTTTCAACATATTACAGCATATTCATAGAATCATAGAATCAAAGAGTTGGAAGAGACCTCATGGGCCATCCAGTCCAACCCCCTGCCAAGAAGCAGGAATATTGCATTCAAATCACCCCTGACAAATGGCCATCCAGCCTCTGCTTAAAAGCTTCCAATGAAGGAGCCTCCACCACACTCCGGGGCAGAGAGTTCCACTGCTGAACGGCTCTCACAGTCAGGAAGTTCTTCCTAATGTTCAGATGGAATCTCCTCTCTTGTAGTTTGAAGCCATTGTTCCGCGTCCTAGTCTCCAAGGAAGCAGAAAACAAGCTTGCTCCCTCCTCCCTGTGGCTTCCTTTCACATATTTATACATGGCTATCATATCTCCTCTCAGCCTTCTCTTCTTCAGGCTAAACATGCCCAGTTCCCTAAGCCGCTCCTCATAGGGCTTGTTCTCTAGACCCTTGATCATTTTAGTCGCCCTCCTCTGGACACATTCCAGCTTGTCAATATCTCTCTTGAATTGTGGTGCCCAGAATTGGACACAATATTCCAGATGTGGTCTAACCAAAGCAGAATAGAGGGGTAGCATCACTTCCTTAGATCTAGACACTATGCTCCTATTGATGCAGGCCAAAATCCCATTGGCTTTTTTTGCCGCCACATCACATTGTTGGCTCATGTTTAACTTGTTGTCCACGAGGACTCCAAGATCTTTTTCACACGTACTGCTCTCGAGCCAGGCGTCACCCATTCTGTATCTTTGCATTTCATTTTTTCTGCCAAAGTGGAGTATCTTACATTTGTCACTGTTGAACTTCATTTTGTTAGTTTTGGCCCATCTCTTTAATCTGTCAAGATCGTTTTGAATTCTGCTCCTGTCCTCTGGAGTATTGGCTATCCCTCCCACTTTGGTGTCGTCTGCAAACTTGATGATCATGCCTTCTAGCCCTTCATCTAAGTCATTAATAAAGATGTTGAACAGGACCGGGCCCAGGACGGAACCCTGCGGCACTCCACTTGTCACTTCTTTCCAAGATGAAGAGGAAGCATTAGTGAGCACTCTCTGTGTTCGTCCACTTAACCAATTACAGATCCACCTCACCGTAGTTTTGCCTAGCCCACATTGGACTAGTTTCCTTGCCAGAAGGTCATGGGGGACCTTGTCGAAGGCCTTACTGAAATCCAGGTACGCTACATCCACGGCATTCCCCGCATCTACCCAGCTTGTAGCTCTATCGAAGAAAGAGATCAGATTTGTCTGGCATGACTTGTTTTTGATAAATCCATGTTGACTATTAGCAATAACTGCATTTGTTTCTAAGTGTTTGCAGACCGCTTCCTTAACAATCTTTTCCAGAATCTTGCCCGGTATCGACGTGAGGCTGACCGGACGGTAGTTGTTTGGGTCATCCTTTTTTCCCTTCTTGAAGATTGGGACCACATTGGCCCTCCTCCAATCTGCTGGAACTTCTCCCGTTCTCCAAGAACTCTCAAAGATGGTTGCCAATGGTTCCGAAATGACTTCCGCTAGTTCCTTCAATACTCTGGGGTGTAGTTGATCTGGCCCTGGGGACTTGAACACATTAAGAGCGGCCAGGTATTCCTGGACGACTTCTTTCCCAATTTGGGGTTGGATGTCCTCCAATCCCTCATCCACTCCATCTTGCTGAGGTTGAAGACTCTCTTTTTGTGAGAAGACCGAGGCAAAGAAGGCATTAAGTAGTTCTGCCTTTTCCCTATCCCCTGTGAGCATTGCCCGTGCTGAAACTAAACATGGACTCGTGCTGAAATAAACTGATTAGTCTCAACAGTGCTACTAGATTTTTTTCTTCCCATCATTCCTACATTTTTCTTTATTGTTGACATAATGTATTGAGTGGTTAGGGCATAAAGAGTAGTTCCAAAAGGAGCAATTCGGCTAAAGGGCTATATAGATTAAATACAACAATCACTCTATTTTATAATGTTATGGAAGGAATAGTTCCTGTTGTTTCACCTTGAAGTGCTCTCTCAGTATTCCTGTGCCACTGAGGTCAGGAGGGCAGTGTGCCAATTCCAGGTCTTTCATAGCTTTGGCAAGGTTTTCTGCATTCCCAAAATTAATGAGCACAATTCCAAGGGCTTTCATGATAGCTGAGGCTTGTTCCATAAACCGGTAGCTCTCCTATGGAGAAATCATCAGTCGAAACCATTAAGAGCTTACTAATACTCCAAAACATATATATTAAACTCAGTTCATTTGGAACAACTGAAAGACTAAATTGGTGATACTATTTTTTATTTTTTTAAAAATCATACATAATAATTGCTTTCACGTAAAGCAGTCCAAGGCATTTGAACAGAGTGAAAGGAATGAAAGATAGGGTGAGCTATCTTCCATATATAAATTTATTGCAAGTTCCATTAATGCTACTGAGCAAAATCTGGATAAGCTCCAAGCTGCTCATTTTTTGAACTAGTTGTTATTTTGAGCTTCTCCAGATTGGATCTAACTGCAGAACTAATGCAGTTTGAATCCACTTTACCTGCCACAAGTCAATACTTTGGAAACATGGGATCAGTTTGGTGAGGGCCGAGAAATCTTTGGCAGACAAAGTTAAGGGCCTTATAAAACTACAACATCCATGAAGCTGCTTCCCAAATTATCTTCCCATATGATTTGGAGAGCAAAATTGATGGGCACTTGACTTTAGTCTGTACCAATATCAGAGCTAATAACCAAATTTCTAAATTCCTCTTGCAATCAGCATGAGTAAATTTACTCCTTAGAAATATTCTGTCAAGCAAATATATTTCGAATGCTTCCCATGTTTAAATAAAACTCTAGGACAGTTACAGCATTGTTTTCTTAATCGCATTTAATAATTTCATATTTTGGATTTCAGATCTGCAGTTAATAATTGCATAATTTGACTTCACAGTCTCACAGGATCCTTCACTTTAAGTAGTAATGTGTACGTTTTTTACTTTGAATAGAAATTATTTCTTTTACCCTTTCCGCCTCTAACTAGGCAATTTCAAATGTATTATGATGAAGAATGGGGATAATATTATGTCAACCTTAAACTGTATAAGAAGAATGACTTGGCATATGGTTTCACTCTTCATTGTTTTAAATCTACTTAACTACCATCAAGGAATATAAAAAGATTAATACTGTCTGTGTACTTGGGCTTTTGCCAATTAACAATTGCTGAGCAATTTGCCACTGTGACATCTAATAATTAAGAATAGCTTAATTTTTATTTATTTATTTTTCTTTTAAAATAAATAATATATGGATCAACATTTATATGCTATGACAACTGTAAGTGTGTATAGTACATTTTAACAGAATGTGTATTCATCCTTTCTCTGTATGGAGTCAAGGAGAATATTGCAACAGAAAAACTTTGCTACACAGATTTTTTTTAAAAAAGGTTAGCTTTTTAAAGTTAATGGTGATAAAAGGGAAAATAGCTCTAGCTGCTGTAGTAACAAATACCTTTTCAAGATTTGGAAGAACAATATCCTCTTCACCAAAGACACACGGCACCATACTGCAAACTTGAATATGGTGCCCTATGGGAGAACTTGCAGTGAAGAGCAAAACATGGCGCCTACATTTAAAAATTAAGCACATTAATGAGTCAAATAACTCTAACATCACAGTAATTTGTTTAGTGCAAGTTTGCAAGTTTGTTTAGTGCCATTTCCATTTCAAAATATGTACTGCAGTAGTGGGCAACTGATCAAAGTCTGAGAGTCATACATGCTTCTTAGAGGACATTCGTAGAATCATAGAGTTGGAAGAGACCACATAGGCCATCCAGTCCAACCCCCTGTGAAGAAGCAGGTAGGGTCTGACCAAGGCAGAATAGAGGGGTAGCATGACTACCATGGATCTAGACACTATACTCCTATCTATGCAGGCCAAAATTCCACTGGCTTTTATAGCTGCTCCATGACATTGTTGCCTGCTCTCACTCTGGTTTAATGTATTTTTATTTCAATTTTTTTTACTCAAAAATGTTCTCTAGAGTCTGTGGGATGACAAATTGTGTGATAGTTTTGGCTTTTCCTTGTGGGCTTTATCTCTGTGAAAAATGTGATAACTACTGTAGGGCAATAAAAAGTCATATGCTATATGTGCTGTAATGATCAATGTGCTGTAATGAACAGTGAAATAGCTAGGAAAATAAGGTGGTAAATCTCTAGTTCTAATCACATCTCAGAGACTCACTTGTAGTTATTTGGTGGCTTTAGACAAGCCATGGTTATCTCAGCCTTGTTTCCCCTACTTGTAAAATGAGAATAATAACAAAGCTTGAGTATTTAGCGGCATTGTCACCATTAAGATACTAGACCTCTACTGACAAATAGTGAGTGAGGTCACAGGGAGTAAATTCTAAGAATACTTTATTGAGCAAACAACATAGAATTTTTCTGTAAGACAGTGACTTGGAAATATTTTTATTTGTTATCCACAAAGGTAAACTCTACATAAATACATTTTTCAGCCTCAGAATATATATGCAGAAATACAGGAATAATGTGCTAATCTCCCTTACAGGGCTGCTGCTAAGAGTTAAGAAGTAATGTATACAATATGCTTTGACAAGTTTAAGTGTTTATAGAAAATAGAAATTATTTCTTTAACTATCGGAAAGATGAATCAAATTTGCACATACCCAGCAGGAAGACATATAACAGCGGCTTTAGAAGCATATGTATGGATCTTTAAGATTAATTGTCCTGGAGCCAGATTCTTCCACGAATAATTTTCCACAATAAGAAATCCCTTTGGCAAAACATGGCCTTCTTTTTGTGCAACTGCAATACAAAAACAGCATGCATATAACTCAGTTTTGTAACTAAACTGTAATACAGGATGAGTATCACTTATCTAAAATGCTTGGGACTATGTTATGTATTGTTTTGGATTTTGGAGTACGTACCCTTGCATATTGAGTTATCTTGGAGATTGGACACAAGTCTAAACACAAAATCCATTTTCAGTATGTATGTACATTCTATGTATAGTCTGAAAGTAATTTTATACACAATATTTTAAATAATTTAGTGCATGAAACAAATTATGTGTACATTGAATTACCAGAAACAAAGGTATCACTATCTCAGACATCAGTGTATACAATTCTGGAAGTTGGAGCATATCAGATTTCAAAATTCTGGAAAAGAAATGCTCAACCTGTACTGCACTGCTATTTTTGTTTCCTATTGAGTTCTACAGGGTGAGGCAGCATAACTTCCTTTTTTTAAAAAATGCGCACCATTCCGTCGTTTGAAGACGTAGCGGAGCGCTAGTGGTCTCGTTCGAGAGGCGGAAGTATAAAGTTTTGATTTGACACAGTTCAGTCACCATCATGCACTGGAACAGTGAGGAGCGTGCTTCTGCCGTTGAGGCCTACTTTTCGAGTGGATTTGGAGTGACAGGCCCCTTGTGATTTTTTTCTATGGGGTTTTTTGAAATCCCATGTTTATGTGAACTGTCCAAGGACCCTACAACATTTGAAGACCAACATCCAGGAAGAAATTGCCAACATAACGCTTGCTATGCTGTCAAGAGTCATGACAAACACCAGAAATCGATTGACTCAGTGTATGGAGAATGGGGGACATCACCTACTTAATTTGATCTTCAAAACTACGTAAAACAAAACTTTAAGTACGCGCCTACATTATAAAAAAAATTCTGATTCATACAATGGGTTTTATTAAATTTTGAAAAAAAGAAGTTATGGTGCCTCACCCTGTACAATTGAAACCTAACATTTTTGATAGTCATTTTGTAACTTTTGGAGCATTAACATTCTATTGCTATCTTGGATTTTTAAATTCTAAGAGGCTAATATGGCTATAAGCATTAGACCAATTACCTTTATATTTTTATTTCCTTGACATTTTTCATTTCAAAACCATGAATTTGCTCCTCCAGTCATAATTTCTTGCAAGGCCACAACTAATAGCTGAACTGACTTTACTTTTCTGGCCCATTGTAAAACATGTTTTTGATAATGGCAAGGCTGTTACCATATATGGAAAGAGAAATGTTAGACATGCAAGTTGGATTTAGAAAAGGAGGAGGCACTAGTGATCATATTGCAAACACATCTTGGGGAATGGGGCATCCTGAGAATTTCAGAAGAAAACCGACCTATGTTTTACAGATCATAGTAAATCCCTTTAATTGAATAGATCATTAAACACTATGGATTACTCTAAAAGAAACAGAATTTATTATCTTGATTTGTGTTCCATACTCTGAATAAGAGGTCACTGTGAGAAATAGGGAAACAGAATGTTTTCCAGATGCCAAGAATTTCATAAGAAGAGTGAATTTAATCACACTATTGATTTTATTTATATGCAGAACATACAAAAAGGATAGTAGGGGTAGGGTTAAATGGAGAAGATACTGTTGGAGAAAGACACATCAATAATTTAAGATTTGTACATGGTACTTACTACATTGTTAAGCAGAAAACTTTAAAGACTTGGAATGACAATTGATGAAAATTAAGGAACAAGGTAAAAAAGGATGATTACAGTTACACAGTAAGATAAAAAAGGCCATTGAAGATAAAATAATTTTAAAAACCATGATGGAAACATGGAAATGCTTTAAATCAGAAGTGGATTCTCAGTTTCTAGTTTTAGACTTTGTTATTTTGTGGCTTTTGTAAGAGCTCAGTGATAAAAAAATAAGCATTTGGACAAAGTTGCTATCCCTGCAGTTGCCCACCTGTTTTATCAGGTTTTCCCTGTCTTCCTGCAATCCATAGAACACATCCAATATGATCTATATTAACCTGCTTTTCCTTTATACTGATCTTACCTCCCATGTCTCCCCAGTGCACTAACGCAGAAAAATTAACCAGAATATCTGTGGGCTTCAAACTATCCACACATAAATAATATAACACACGTTCATCCATCATCTGTAAAGAAAAAGAACACTCACGTTTAATTTTTATTGTTTTTTTGCAGTAGGTAGCCTTTGGAAGCATTTGAATTCTACTCTAAGTTCTACAGTTCAATGAAGTGCAATCCAGGAAAACTGATCTGTTTTAGTGTCCTGAATTCCGGTGGGGATCCCGATGCATTTTTTGGGAGCCTCCTGAATTCAGGAGGACAAAAATCCATTTTTGATCTGGGAAGCCAAAATATTAATTTTCTATCCAGCCTACTGGAGGCAATTGGGGGGGGGGGTTCTCAGGCTCCTCTTCCCATCACATTTGTCTTTATATCCTTCATTAAGACCTGGATTGCCATTATGGGCTTCCAAACCAACTGAACAAGCCGAAGGCAAACATCAATAATGAATCCATGTACAAGCTTACTCTCTGTTATTCTATAGAGCAGAACTTTCCAAACATTTTTTGTTGGTGCCACACTTTTGATACCTGCATTATTTCTTAACACGGTATTTCAGTTTTATTAGCAAACAGGAGATATGGACACATACCTAAATTGTAATAATGAAATATATGGGGACATAACATACCTCATGAAAACCTCTCCCTCTCTCTCTCTCTCTCTCTCTCTCTCTCTCTCTCTCTCTCTATATATATATATATATATATATATATATATCTTAATATGAAACATTTTATGTATGCACCCTAAATTACTGTTTTGAATTAATAATCAGTAGTGAAATAGAAAAGACACTAAAAAGATAACTAGTTAACTTTATGAAGTATTAAGTCTACAAATGTTGAAACTTGAGCTTAATTAATTACAACAATTGTTTAAATACAATACAAGCTCTGAAGACCAATAAGGTTTGCAGTACAGTTATGCTAGCCCTTGGTGAATTCATTATATTGATTTATTTATTAGACAAAGTAAGCTATAATTATTATAATTAGGTGCAGTTTAACAATACAATTAGATATTCCAAATGACGTTTGAACATGGAGAATGTATTAGGGCCATTGATTATTCCTCTTCAGCTGCATGGAGTGCCACAGAATTCCATCTCATCTCATAGGTTGTTTAAAAAACATATGACTCAATTGGTTGAAATAATTAGTAGTTTGGGGAGTAGAGTACCATTAATATGATGGTCACACTCCTTTTTTTCACTGGAATCAGCTGGGGCCATACTGTAATGCATTGGAAGAAGATCACACAATTCACTCTCAAGTCTGGAAACTGAATAAACACTTGTGCTGGGTGGGATTGCTTACCTCCCGAAACTTTATGCACAATTTTGTGTATATCTGTATATGAACAGGTTGCTTACCTGTAACGGTATTTTTTCAAGTGAAAAATGTGGACAGGTAGTTTGGTGTTTACTCTAAAATATGATCTTAGGATCATACATACAGACAGTCTCTGAGTTGCAAACATCTGACTTACAAATGACTTATAGTTAAGAACGGAGGTGAGAAAACATGAAGTGAGAGTAATCTATCCCTTGGAAGGGAAATTTACTCTTGAAGGAGTATCATGGGGAAAAGGAGTCTCAGCTGAAGCTTTATTACCAATCCTTGTTTCCGCAACAAGCCAATTTTTTTCCAAAATCCAATTATCACAGGGACAGAATGTGTAGTGAAATCTTCTGAACAAAGATCACAGGGGTGTTAACCTTTCCCTATGCTACTGAAAGCAAGCATGCATATATGGTTGGAATTACACTTAAAAAGGAACCTGTTCTGACTTACATACACATTCAACCTAAGAACAAACCTACAGAACCTATCTTGCTCATAACTTGGGGACTGTCTGTATTGTGTTTGATACCTGAAAAATAGTTTAAAATATACAAGGGTTCCACCAATGTACGCTGAAAATCTAATGATAAAGAAGGAACATACAATTACATATGGTGGACCTGTGAGAAGGAACATAGAATTACATATGGTGGACCTATTTTTTGACTCAGATACATCATTTGATGGAGAACATTTTGGATTTGAAAATTCATCAAAATATCATTTTTATTGGGACTAATGGATGATCAGCTAGAAAGAATAGTATGGAAGAATTTTTCAGTACCTCATCACACATGCCAGATTGCTCTGTGTGCAGAAGTGGAAGAATGTGGCTAATTGCAGGAAGATTGGTTTGTTAAACTATATGATCTGATTAAAATGAACAAACTGAACTTTTAAATAAAAAAAACAATTCAATACTTCTCAAACAGATTGGAAACCAATAAATGTATATTGTTTCTAATATTTACAAACAAATTAATAAACCAGCATACAATTTACTTACCCTAAAATCCGATTTCTGATAGGTGTAGGCATAGGTATTTGGTTTATGGAAAACATAAAGCTTCCTAAGAAAAGTGAACACAATTATCAGGGGTGATTTGAATGCAATATTCCTGCTTCTTGGCAGGGGGTTGGACTGGATGGCCCATGAGGTCTCTTCCAACTCTTTGATTCTATGATTCTATTTTAGCATCAATTATATAGAAATCTATCCCTTGTGATGTATCACCTTATGTAAAATTATAAGAACAATGAATTTAATGTTCCCTCAGCTGAGCATTAAATTATTTTTGTCATTACCAGTAATAGTAGTAGCAATGTACTGCATGTCACAAACACAAAATGCAGCTTAGTAGGACACAGGAAATGCTCAAGATGTAAGCCAGAATTACATCTCTGAACACATTCTTCTCTGACTGTGATGATGTTCAGCCTAAATTTAGTATTATAAACATTAACACAAAAGTGTCAGAAAAAAAATCCAGTGATCTGCTCATGATAGACAAACCACAGCAATGACTAACATGCAGCATAGGCATACCCAATGCACTGATTTCACTTTACTCCAACTGAGTTTCATAATTTGACATTACTTGCTTGGCCTAAAATATTAAATCCCTCCTTAGGTATGTAGATCTGAACAGGGATACAATATTTTGCCTTTCTGATCACCAGTTTTTTCTTTCTGGACTTCCTTCTCCTTCTTCTGCAGTTAATTTCATGTTCACTCATGATAGGGATGGAAAAAGTATCATATTTACTTGAGTCCAATGCACACTTTTTAAAAAGCATTACAGAGCATTACCAGTAACTCAACTGGAGCTTTTGAGAGCACTTCTCACTATGATGGATCTGCAGAATTTGAGGGAGTTGAGTTCTGGAATTGAGATGAAAGGGAAGGTAGGCCCTCTGTTTCCCTTCTTCTCCTCTCCCTCCTGCCGCCTCCCTAGATTGAACTGCTGTGGTTGGTGAAACTTCTGCCATGGGGTCAGCATTTGAGGAGGCTTAGAAAGGGGGGGGGGGCACAGGAGGAGACAGAAAAGTGGAGGAAAGAGAAAGAAAGGGGAGTAAAGGAGAGACAGGTTGCTGTATAGGGAGCTCTTAAGGTGGGATACAGAAAGAGGATGCCGACAAGGATACAGTTCTTTGCAATGTGAGGGGCGATAACCAGTGAGGTGACTGAGGGAGAGAGTGGGGTTGTTGTGAACTGGTTGTTGTCTTGGCAATTTTTTGTTCTGTGAGAAATGGCATCAAAGACAGCAAATGAGCCAGTGGAAGTGGAGCCAAAGTGTGCGAAGCACCGAGAAAGAGGGAGTGCACCCTTTTTTGGTTTCAAGGTTTTGATAGTTGAGGTGTGAATTAGAGTCAATGATGCATTAGACTTCAGTAAATAAGTAGCCACTAGTCATTTTCTGTCATAAAAAATCTCAGAAAACCCTTTATGGATAATAATAAAATGGTGAGTATTTTGCTCAATATTGCACATTGTGTACAGATCTAAACAAGTGTTTTAGAAAATATGGGGGGCTGCATTAGTTTTCTGTAAAAACAAAACAGAACACCCTTTCGAGGCAACTGTGTGTATTTTTTGTGCAAGATTGATGTTTTCTATCCAACTTCGTCCAACAATTTTATCCAATAAAATCTTGTACTATAGATCAAAACTAATTACACTGAGAATGTCAGTTCTTTATTTTGAAACACTGGTGTTAGGTACTGTATTTTCTGTTGTATAAGACTATTTTTTAACCCAGGAAAATCTTCTCTAAAGTCGGGGGTCATCCTATACGCTGGGTGTTGTCTTATGGGGTGGGTGCTGAAACTTCCGAGCCGGACTGGAGAATCTGGGGTCACCGCATAGGGCGGGGGGAGTGAAAAAAAATGGCTGCAGCCGCATCCCCGCTGTATGTGGCGACCATATGGCACTGTACAAGTATAATAGAAGAAAATCCACGCACCAGCATTTGTGGAAAGAAGTGACTTAACACAGTCCTGATGACGAGGTGAGGGGGCATCTCACTGGGAAGGTGTAAGTGAAGAGCGGAGCAAGCTGCAGGCGTCCGGGGTATGTAAAAAGGAGATAGAGCGGTGCTGTGCCCAGAAAAACATCCCTATTTCACTTCTCTGGCCCACTCTTGTATTCTATTACCGTACCTCCTTATCTGCCTCTCAGATCTTGCTCCTGAGCACTGCAGTGAAGCGGCACAGAGCGCATATGTGAGATCTGAGAGGCAGAGAGGAAGATACGGTAATAGGAAAAATATCTTTTATGGTCTTAATATAAAGGTATAAAGGAAGAGGTCTGCAGAAAACACTATGGGTTTATAGGAAAATCTGATAAATTATCCAAACATGTTGCTATAATGTATGGAAAGCAACATTATTACATTTTATGTAGTTGGAGTCTGATGAGGCAAGTCTCACTGAAATCAATGGGAATTATGTTAGTCGCGGTTGATAATTTACATTGCTTATGGTTT